>NW_028171354.1:130000-160000 GCF_963971535.1 Notolepis coatsorum
TTACAATCCAAAAATATAAATAAAAAAATATTAGATTTTAATGACATTTTCCGGGAGATTTTGATAGAAATCCTCTGCTCATTTTATGCCTGTCCATAATTATGCCAAGGTTATGCTAATTGTATGCCTATGTCTATTTTGTGTCTAACCATCCTAATTACACAACAGTAATGGTACACACAGAACCGAATAGTTATCGAAAAACACATGAAAATTGCAGCACCAAAACTAAACCAATAACACACAATGGCAATGCAGACATCGTAATACAACCAAAGATAACGGAGCAACGAAATGCGTACCGTGTCCTTCACTGATCCAGTCAGAAAGAGCGGGAACCAGCTCAGTGAAGGAGTTTCCACCCAAAACAGGTGAATCCATTATTTACATTAATTTAAATACACCAAAAAGATTATCTATAACCAGTAAACACATTGTAATAACTAAGGAAGATTTTGTTTGGCAAATCAAAACTCAACACTTGGAAATTAATATGTCTAAAAACCAGGAAGTTACCCCCAACAACATAAAAGTCGAACTTGCCCACTTTGCTCCTTAAAAATAAAAGTGTATCTGCCTTAACTACTAATTTAGACGAAAATAAAGGTTTCTGGTTATAATCTAGCATAATAACAACATTGCACTGCTACACATACAAATAAAGATGATTATTCTTATTGTTATGTTTACACGCCTCTTGTGTTCTACTGGCACATGCTCATGCCGTGCGTGTGCGTCCGTGTACAGTACGTGGGCAGGAATTCACAATTTCTCTTTTCTCGCACTGTGCTCCATACAGTAGCCACAATTTCCTCAACGCATTGTCAAAAACCCCATTGGACACCTTTAATGAGTGTGAGTAGTAATTGTAACACTTTGATCATGACTGTAATGGCAAACGGTTAATTGCAAAGAGCCCTATGTCCAATGGTCAACACAAGACATTTCCAATAAAGTTATGTGCATCATACATCTTAAAGGTACATTTAGTTTTAGATTTTGTCATTTAGCAGAACGCTTTTATCCAAAGCGACTTACAGGTTCTGTACGACAAGTCAGCAGGAAGGGTACGACTCTATCAGCTGAGTAACATGTTCATCAAACAGTGTTGAAACGTGGGCGCTGCGGTGTTGAGTGCATAGTAGTAGAGACATTAGGAAGAGTGCATGATAGTAGAAGACAGTAAGAAGGTTAGTGTTTTGTGATTTTTCTTCATGTACAGTAGTTATATAGTTATATATCCATATAAAACTCACACTCATATAAAACTCATGTCATGCAAACGATGCAGCTGAAAGTCATTTTCTGTTTAGTTTGTTTGTTTCCATTTTTTCCATTGAGGGATTTGCCCTGGATCACTTGCAAAGAGTTGAAATGAATGGATTCTCAACAGACTATGTTTCAAATGGATGCTTTATGAAACATAATGCAACGGTGTGCTGCTCCCTGTTCATCCCACAGGGTTGTGATCAAAGGCAGGACAGCGTGGTGATTTAGCAGGACGGTAAAGTAAAACTGAATAGCCTGCAATATGTAAGAACAACACGGTTTACATAATGTATAGAGCAGTTGATCTAAATAGAAGCATTTAGATTAATTGACTAATTTAAAGCACAGTAGGCTAAGTAGGTCAAATAGGCCACGTGTTTAAGCAGCAGAAACACTAGAGAACAGAACGTGGGAATGAATCATCACAGTTGATAGACCATGGAGAGCGCTGCACAGCGTACAGTATAGTTGATATGGCTGGTAAACCCACCAGGTTTTCAGCACCATGGAGAGCGCAGTGTACAGTATAGTTGATATGGCTGCTAAACCCACCAGGTTTTCAGCACCATGGAGAGCGCAGTGTACAGTATAGTTGATATGGCTGCTAAACCCACCAGGTTTTCAGCACCATGGAGAGCGCAGTGTACAGTATAGTTGATATGGCTGGTAAACCCACCAGGTTTTCAGCACCATGGAGAGCGCAGTGTACAGTATAGTTGATATGGCTGGTAAACCCACCAGGTTTTCAGCACCATGGAGAGCGCAGTGTTGTAAATCGCTTCCGCGCTACCTGTTGAATGGGTCAGCATGGTGCAGAGATGCAATGCCTGTTTTGCACACGGCCCTCACCGCTTTGCACACGCCTCCTTCACCTTATATATGTTTATACAGGTTAGTGGTGTGTTATCAGATTGACACACACTGTGGGAGCCGAAATAACCCAGCAAACATGCACTTACCTGTTCTAAAACACGTACACACAGGGACGCGGGAAAGGGGCGAATGTGGGGAGACAGGCGGGGGGTTAGGGACGGGGGGGGGGGGGAAACAAACACAAATGGCCGCTTCCCTGCAGGTTGTGCAGCCCAGCCAACACTGGACACAAACAAGCAGGGCAGACAACAGGTCCAAAACAACAGCGGTGCATCAGTGGAGACTCAGTGGGAAATGGTCGAATCCTCCATTATTCAGTGAGAGTTATAGACAGCTGGCTTGTTACCATTACGAAAGGAGATTACTACAGTATGGTAGACCGGGAAGGGACCTTCCAGTCCTGAGACACATCTTTTTGAAAGAAACGCTACTTAGATCGGAACCACTACACATGTAGGCAGCAGCTCCAACCGGTCGGAGGGTGAAATAGACACACACACACAAACACAGAGAACAACACTGGAGATATTCCTGTGAAGAAAATAAAACGTACTGTAGGCCTATATTCAAGGGTGTACAAACACAGATCCCCGAGAGAGAAACATGGCGCTCCATCTGCAGGTACACACAGCATGTAAAAGCCTTTACTACAAAGGAGATGATCAATTCTATTTAAAAAAATATATATATTCTTTTTAATCCTTGCCGGTGAATAACACCATGCTAAAATTGACCAGACATGAACAATTTAATAAATGAATAAAGGGAAGATGATTATAGGGAGGTGTAGTCTGACGTCACTGGTTGTTCCACCCGTATAGATATTTATCATTGGGAAAATGGATTATCTGCTATTGTAACAATTCTGCCTCATGAACATTGGAAAGCGTTCCATTTTTGCACAAAATGAGTTCCCTTCTATCACTAACATTATTGTTTAAGCATTTTTGGTTGAAAAAAAATTTGGCGATTTTTTTTTTGATGTGAGAAGTGATGCTGCATAAGAGGACTGCACTTAGCACTGACTGAGAAAGTACACATTACAGTTCTACTTTATAAAATGCTAATTGTAAATATGTTTGTCAATGTTAATAATATGAGAAAGTCCACATTACAATTCTACTTTTGTTTTGATGTGAAAAGTGATGCTGCATAAGATGACTGCACTTAGCACTGACTGAGAAAGTACATAATAGTTCTACTTTGACGTTTTAATGTTGGACCAAAGCATTGCATGTAATTAGAATACAGGCAAATAAAAGTAATTTAGTTTAAAGTACAATCTTGGCTGTCTTTTTCTCTCAACGCTTCAATAGGTAGATCGATAGGTTATGTAGATAACCTAGTTATATTAGTATAGGCTAAGCTCCCGCTCTGAGCCTTACGAGATACTCTATATCGCCTGTGATACCTAATGTATCTCCCACGAACAAAAACACATGCACCCCACCTGTATGGGGCCCCGCCCCTTATGGTGGCACCACCCATATAATCATGACTCTGGTCATGACACACCCTTCCTCGCCAAAAACCCGTCCCAGGAAAAGATCCCTCAAGAGGGAACTCAGGGCGCGCAGAGCGGGAGCTTAGCCTATACTAATATAACTAGGTTATCTACATAACCTATCGTTATATTTCGTATGGCATCGCTCCCGCTCTGAGCCTTACGAGATAATGGGGAAGAGCGGGTGCGAGACCCGACAGATGTACCCCCTGAGGACCCGTAAGCCCACATCAAGGGGTGCGGGGAGCCCTGTCACCCCATCCTTCCTAACGAAGGGGGGGCGCAGTCAACTCCACCTGAATGCGAACAAGAGGGAGCCAGAACCCCTTGAACACACCGTACAGGCGGAACCACGTGTGACTCAACACACTGCGGCCCATACCCATACACTCCCGCTACCCGACCAAAGGACGGGAAGCAGGAAAGGCCACAGACCCCAGAACCGCCTGGGAGACAGAACCCCCGGTCATGTCCATGAGGTAAAACCTTACAAAGGAGCCCGGGGAGGACCATGAAGCTGCAGCACAGATGTCCTCCACCGAGGCCCCACCCAGGAGAGCGGCAGAGGCAGCCACCCCACGAGTGGAGTGCGCCCTGACGCCCCCAGGGGGATCCTGCCCAGCCAGCGTGTAGCAGAGGGTAACACCCTCGCACAACCAATGGGACAGGCGCTGCTCCGACAGTGCCTTACCAGCACGAGCCCCACCGTAACAGACAAAAAGCTGGTCGGTAACCCTGAAATCCTGAGTACGGCTGAGGTAAATCCCCAAGCACGGACTGGACATGACAGGTGAAGGCCCGCATCTAACTCACCAGTGTGAGGAGGAGGACGAAACGCCTGAACCACAATATCCCGGGAGCGGAAGGAACTCCGGATATTCTCAGGCACGAAAGCAGGATTAGGTCGCAGAGTGACACCGCAATCGGTCCGAAAAGACAGGCACTCTGGACGTACCGAGAGAGCACAGAGCTCACCTACGCGTTTAGCGGAAGTGACAGCCAGAAGGAACGCGGTCCTGAAGGACAGCTGTCCCAACGGCGCCCGCTCGAGCGGCTCAAACGGGGCCAAGGACAACCGACCGAGGACCAATTGAAGATCCCAAGTCGGAGCCAAGGAGCGTTGCACCGGCTTAACGCCGTAAGCGCGACAGTGGAGGGAGCATGCGCATTCCAGATGGTAACACCATCAGAATCAAGAACCTGCACCCCTCAACGTACCCGTCCCAACAACTGACCTAACAGATGTATGGGGAAGAATCCCTGGCGGCACGGCATCGGTCCCAGACCTGCCTGGCCATGTCCAGACGCAATCCTCACCCGTCAGGATGAGGGCCGCCCCGCGACAGTACACCTGCACCCACATTCTCCCTGCCGGGGATGTGGGGAGCCCTTAGGCCGCGCAGATGGAGGACGCCCATAGCCAGCCGCCCGCCGCCTGGTGCAGACAGGGGGAGCGTACTCCTCCCTGTCTGTCGATACACGACACTGACGTCGTATCGTCCGTCCTGATCAACACCATTTGTGGACCAGAAGGACCGCTTTCAACACCAACACATTGAACGTAGCGCAGACCGGGCAGCATGGTTTGCCAGCTGCCCCCTACTGCGTTGGCCCGATGCATCACCAGCGAGGGAGGCGTCGGTGAAAACGCGACGTGAGACAGCGCCGTAACCGTCCTAGGACGGAACCTCCCGAGCGTGTTGACAACACGCTCCGAGATGGATGCCCATAGCCCTCCAACCGTTGACTGGGAAGAGGAATACTCTACATCCAGTCTACAGCAACCCCAGGCTGGTAGAGACCTGCCTGGTACGAGACCTGACGATCCACCTTGACCGCGAAGGACCAGAACGTCATCAGGGCAGAACACTCCGTAACCCCGGATGACGCAGAGGCCCCAGTGCGGCCTCCACGCACTTGGTGAAGATGCGGGGAGCCAGAGAAAACCGAACGGCAGCCTCTGGTACTCATACGCTAACCCTGCAAAGGAAGCGTAGGTAAGCCCTAGGATGGAAGATCGGGGATGCGCATACGCATCCTACAGGTCTATGGAGGAGAACCAGACCCCCACCTGACAGTGTTCAACAGGTAGGAGACGATCCAAAAAATGCTGAACCTTCCCATGGGACAGGTCCAGCCTGGGTCTTACACCCCTCCCTCCCGACTTCTCGGGCAGAGAACACCGGGAGGAGAACGCCACGACGATGGCTTGCTTCGTCCACAGAGATTGGATCTCGTCGACCAGAGCTGTCCCTGCTGGAGACCCCGACAACAGGGTCTGTACCAAACCTGAAAACGGGTGGGGTTGTGTAAACACAAGTCCCCGCCTCACCATTCTCTCCATCTACCTCGACATATGGTACTGCCGTAGTCATATGTGACGACACTCCCAACGCACCCGCCGTCACGTGGCGCAGGTCCGCCAGGAACTGTAGATAGTTGGCCCGGTCCCCCCCGCTGTGCGAAGACAACCCTGGAATCGTGCGAGGAGCGCGTTCCGTGTCGGAACACCTGACCCTGACACCACCCACGAGGCAATCGCACCCAAGGGGGAACCCCGACAGAAAAGGGCCTGTCTGATACGGGGGGCTTCCGATCAAAAAAAAAAAAAAAAAAAAAAAAAAAAAAAAAAACCCACTGAACACCCCTCCAGAACATGCTGAAGGAGTTGTTCCGCAGCCGGACATGCAAGGTGTAAGGCCCCCATGGGTTCCTACACACCGTAGCCCTGCAGTGATATCACTACCACCCCAAACCATGTGAGCTGCGACCACTTGCCAATATTCCAGGAGTGGGAGCACCAACATGATACCTGGCCTGGCGAAGGCGAGGCCGGGGAAGCCTGCACTGTGTGCCTCAAAAGGTTTCGAGCCCCCCTGCTGACAACACTTAAGTTGACAGACGTAACACCAGGCTCAACCAACACAGTTCAAGGTGTGGGAGCCGCTTGACAGCACAACATTCTCACGGACAGACCCAGGCTCAGCCATCAACTGGGTGTCAGCCCCTGTCTCCATGAGAAGCGAAGAATGGGGCCGCATACGCTTCAATGAAGGTTCGCGGCCCGCAGCCAAAGGAGAATGCTCAGAGCCCCGCCTCTGGGGATACCAGAGAGAGGATTGAACGGGGAGCGGGCTGCTCGCGGCAAAATGACGACGGAGTGGTTTACCAACACCGAAATCACCCAAAATGGCCGATCCCTCGGCCGCCAAGACTGTCGGCCTCGCGATACCCTGTCGATTCTCCAACCAGGGCACCACTGGCGGGGGAAACATGGCCGCCTGTCGAGGGCCCCGTCATCGCCGCTGACGAGGCCGTGCTCTCTCTTCTTCTGGCTGCGCGGTGTGAGGCGGTGTAGGACCTAGGACAATACCGCCCGCGCTCCAGCAGAAGACCAAAATCCCCTGCGGAGAGGGGAACCCTGAGCGGTTATAGCTTGCGGCTGGGTCAAAGCTAATAACGTCAACATCCTCGACGGAGTGGTTTACCAACACCGTGCGCGATGTGTCGACGTCGGCCGGCCCTCAAGGCCCCTCCACCAGACACCATCTCGCCAGGCCGACCCATGGTGTCGGCCGGGCGGGGCATTGTTTCAATATATCAAAAACAAAGGACTGACGTTAACATGGAGCACCAGTGGTGATTGCAAACAGCACCCTCCACTGTGGTGTGGACCATGAAAAGGTTAAATGAATAAAAAGAGCTAAACCACAAAAACTGTAGAATGAGCAAACCCATACACACAAAGTTTAAGGGGAGACGGACCAGACCCGTCTTCATTCAAAATATTCACAACAGAACACCAGCCCTAGTTTAGCCCATTTACCAAAAAAGGTAAACAAAGCCCCCCCCCCGCACTACTCCCCCAGTATACCGATTGACCGTCAGTATGAATGGTTTGAGAGGAGAGAAAGCTGTAGCAAGACAGACCTTCTCATAGCAGAGTGACAAAATGAAACAATAGCCCCCTACACAGGGCCGCCCCAGGAGATGGGGGGCCTCGCGTCTAAAAACGCACAGGGCCTCACATTTCTCCCAAGCGGCCCTGCCCTTATACTACTGCAGCCTAACGCCAGGCAATGTGGAACCCAAGACAACAATTGCCTGTGCACAGACACGCAACATGTTTACCATGTCGGCTGGACCCATAGCCCCACTACCCGACGCCAACCCAGATGGGAACACCGTTCAACAAACCCCGCCGGAACACAAGGTAATACCTGGCTAGAACCTAGCCACGACCTACCCCGTTGTCAACCCATTTACCCGAAAAAGGTAAATAGAACTCAAAACCCCACAACAGCTACCGACTGACCTTCATTGATGAACCGGGCAAGAGGCGGGAGAGTGACAACATCTCACGGCGGAGACATTAAAACAGCATAGCAATTAGCAGTAGTGATAGCATGCGGCAGTAGCGATAGCATGTTAGCATAGCTTTAGATGTTTTAGCAGCACGCCCAAGACAGCTTGGAAACCGTTCCCTGCAGAGAACGTTCACCAAACCATCTTGCCCCTGGCGCCAACACACAACAAGGTTGTGTTAACAACACAAACCAGCATTACTAACACTAATACCCATGCCTGAAGACACAGGGCCTACCTGAGTACAAGCTGGCCCGACAGCCAGCCTTGTACAGCTGAACCTCGATGTGCAGTCATCAAACGAGGAACATCACAGGCCCGTCGTGTCGCCGAAAACATGCGTCGAAGATGCCAGGGGCCAGCAACCTCCGGTAAGCTTCCAACATTATTAATCTTCCTTAATCTTTTACATTCCGCTAGCTCGCATGGTGCAAAGCATCCAGTGCGCTGGGACGAAAATAGAGGAAGGGTGTGTCATGACCAGAGTCATGATTATATGGGTGGTGCCACCATAAGGGGCGGGGCCCCATACAGGTGGGGTGCATGTGTTTTTGTTCGTGGGAGATACATTAGGTATCACAGGCGATATAGAGTATCTCGTAAGGCTCAGAGCGGGAGCGATGCCATACGAAATATAACTTGCCTTCACCAAAAAAATGTAAAGTGATCTTGGGCTTAAAAAGGTTGGTGACCACTGATCTAGACCATACAGCATAGCTGGTCTCACTACTTACTACTAGGGGTGTAACGATGCGACCTCACAACGATTAATTTTGATTACGATTATTCAAGCAATGATTCAATGCATCATGAAATCTCTTCATTTGACCACGATTCGATTCGATTAATCTTCGATACATTTTCTATCAGTTAATTCCCCCAACATTTTTGAATACACAAATGTGACTGGGGGAACTGATTCACTCAGCATGAATGGACTATAGGTAAATAAAAACAATACAAAAAAAAAAAAAAAAAAAAAAAACATGCCTATATATTTTTTTTATTTCGATTAATTTTGATTATAATCGATTCTGACATTTTCAAACCGATGCAGTTGAATTATCACATTAGAATCTATGCATTTCGATTAATCGATGCATCATTATGTAACCCAGGTTTCAGATTCATAACTATTTAGTTATAGGAACATAAATAGTTAATGCCATTGAATAAGAACATAAATAGTTAATGCTATTGTGTAAGAACATAAATAGTTAATGTTATTGGGTCATATGTATATTCATATGATATCAGCAATGTTTTGACCAAATCCTTTGAATTGCCTCACTGCCCCTTTAAATTACCTCATGACGCGAGATAGGTGACAGTCCACGCCTTGCCTTACGGCAGGTGAGCCTTGCCATACGGCAGATGAGATTATAGATTGATGGAGACTGACGCAGCTGAATGCTGCTGGATACTGAAATGAACTAGCGCCACGAAATAGTTATCAAACAGTCATAAAAGATTCCCCCAGTTACAAAACCGAAGAAGTTGTTGCAGTTAAAGAGCATACCACTTCCGGAAGCGGTTTTGCTTTTATTTTCTGAATGCCTGTATAACGCAGGCCAGGTTTTTCTAGCATCCCGTTCCATCCCCGGGAAGAGTTCCCAGGAGTCCCGACCGACCACCGCTCATCACGTGTGCCCACGCGGGACGAGGCAATGTGCCGGACCGACACAAGATGGCGAGCCAACCCACTGAACCTCAGATCTAGATCAAGGCTATACCCCGCCTGATCTGATGACCCCTGTTGCCTCAACACCCTGTTGCCTCAACAGCCTGGTAGGATTGTGCAATTACCTTCCTCATTCCCAGTGAGGAAGTGGATCAGGAATTAACAAACTAATTGAACTTGAGTCACAAGAACTTCCAAGGACCATCATATCCTTTTCTATGATACGAACTGATTGAACGAGAGCACAAGGACTTCAAAGGGCTTTTGACCCCGTTTCACATTTTGTATTTTGTATTTGATTGATGCACATTGTATATATGGGTACGGATATTTCTCCTGTAAGAAGGGAGAGTTAAAGTGTAAGAGCCAACGCTATATATATTTAGGTTATTGTATTATATGAATGTTTAATATTGATTGGATTTAGATAAAGTCATTGAACCGTCGTATTTGTCATAATAGAGCATTCTAGAACATATCATCTTCTAGAACGTTTGTGGTGATGTCATAATAGCCCTTGCTGGAACATAGAACCTTCTAGAACGTTTGTGGTGATGTCAGTCCTTACTGGAACATAGAACATTCTGGAACGTTTGTGGTGATGTCGTAATAGAACTTTCTAGAACAGGGGTTCCCAAACTTTTCAGGCCGGGACCCAGAAAATAAGGCGTCAGAGAGCCGCGGCCCAATGCACATCGTCAGACTTTTTTTTTCTTTTTTTTTGCTAGGCGACCGATTTTTTAAGCCAAATATCACTTCAATCCTATTAAGTTAGTTCAAGTTAGTTATTCATTTATATGTGCTATTTATGAGAGGGCTAACTTGTTGCAAAATAATAATGATAATAATAATAGCCTCATTAAAATACTATTGTTGCTTCGGTTGTTTTCAGCGTTTTATGTGCATAATCTGTTATTTAGTTTGAAATGTTCGTTGAAATAAGTAGATTTTTCGTTTTTGTTTATTTACTAAGTTAATATAAAACTATATAGTCACATTTTAGAATACAATAGAATAGAATTTTAGAATACAACTAGAAACACTGTCCTGGCCTGCTTCTAAGTTCAGTGGCCTGACAAAAAAAAAAAAAAAAAATTAAATCATCTCGAGGCCCTCCTGTGGCTGCTCGCGGCCCACCTTTGGGTCGCGCCCCCGACTTTGGGAACCACTGTTCTAGAACATAAAACATTCTAGAACCACAGTATGATGTCATGATAGAAAGTTATGGAACATTCGTGATGTCACTGTATGATGTCATAACCGAACATTCTAGAACATTTGTGTCTCTATATACGCGGGCGTTTTCTCAGAACGGCGGTTTTTGCATCTTTTTTGCAGAGTCCATCGTCGGCCCTTACAATAGTAAGAAAACTATGTTCCAAGAGGGAAAAGGAACAACACGAACTACTGGAGTGCTGAAAGAAGGATAACAACAAAATGTCGAAACCTAAGAAGGTTGAGATGACACAAAAGGTCTATGAGGAACAGGTCCGTAATGCCATTATAAAGAGGAAGGCTAAGTTAGGTCAGCTAACTGGTCACATGAATAAGATGAATCAATTAATGGAGGAGGACGATGACGGTAACTTGGAAGGTGTACAGACGAGATTGGTAGAATTCAACAAGCTATTCGGAGAGTTCCGTGCGCTTAATACCTCAGTCCAGGCGGCACTAAGCCAGAACATAAGCAAGACCTCAGAAGAGGAGAGGAAGAAAGATCAGGATGAATGGTTCACGCCAAGGGCTGAGACATTTTCCAACTTCACAGAAAAGGCTGGCACATGGATGGAGGAGGTGCATAAGCGTACAGCGGAGTCTAGGAAGCACCAAGATGAGGTCAGGCCTGAAGACAGTGCGTCCGGCATCTTAGAAGGGAAAGGGTCTAGAGCCCCATCCACTACATTTTCCAGAGCATCATCTGCAATGCTGCGTCTGAAAGCTGACTTAGAGAGGGCTGAGTTGCTAACCCAGGCTTCCGCTCTAAAACAAAAACGACAACTTGAGGTACACGCTCTAAAACAAAAACGACAACTCGAGGAACAGGAGGCTCTGCTCTTGGAGGCGCACACTAAGGCTCACACTAAGCTAAGAGCAGATAGGGAAGAACAGGAGGCTAAGCTAAGAGCAGAGAGAGAGGAGGTACAGATCCAGGCTGCTTTAGCGGCCTCAGAGGCTAAGCGCAAAGTACTGGCAAAGTACGAGGACCAGCGAGCTTCATCCAGAGTGTCCCGTAGGGATGGAAGGAACTCTCACCTAGAGAAAAGGAGTTCCTTCGTATCACAAGCTCACGAGCAGGCTAGGCCTGCTCCCGAGGCCGTAGCGAAAAGCAGTAGCAGCTACAGAGCACCTGGCGGTGCTACACAGAAAGAAAAAGAGTCTCCGCAACAAGAGCCCAAACGAACCATGGGGGATTTCCCAGTGAGGCAGCAATGCCATG
Source organism: Notolepis coatsorum (assembly GCF_963971535.1). Classification (NCBI taxonomy): domain Eukaryota; kingdom Metazoa; phylum Chordata; class Actinopteri; order Aulopiformes; family Paralepididae; genus Notolepis; species Notolepis coatsorum. Next base: position 142,130 of record NW_028171354.1, read on the forward strand.
CTACGCTGCCCCCTCAACAGATTCCTATATTCGGGGGAGAACCTATGGAGTACAGGCTATTCATCAGGGCCTTTGAACACGGAGTGGAGGCCAAGACAGATAGTGACAGTGACCGGCTGTACTTCTTGGAGCAGTACACAGAGGGGCAGCCAAGAGAGCTGATAAGAAGTTGTCTTCACATGGAATCAGAACGAGGCTATCCCGAGGCAAGGAGGCTCTTGAAAAGACATTTTGGAAATGGATACAAGATCTCAATGGCGTATATAGACAAGGCACTTAACTGGCCTACTATCCAGTCCGATGACGGAGAGGCGCTCCACTCCTTTGGCCTCTATCTCACTGGATGCCTCAACGCTATGGCTGACGTGGAGTACATGCAGGAGCTTGACAGCATATCAAATATGCGTGCCATCACAGCCAAGCTTCCATACAAGCAGAGAGAGCAGTGGAGAAGCAAGGCCTATGCTCTTCTAGAGAAAGATCAGCGCAGCGCCAAGTTCAGCGACCTTGCCGATTTTGTCAACCTACAAGCCCTAGAAGCCCTACACCCGCTCTTCTGCAACATCACAGATGGGAACCAGAGCCAAGCTAAGGCTCACAAAGATGAGAGGACCTCCAGAAATAGCGGCGCTCTGGGAAGCTTCACAACAGCTGCTACAGCAGTCCAGCACCCGGCAGAGGCTAAAGCAAGCTACGAAGGGGATACCCTCTGTGCCTTCTCCAACCCTTGCCTCTTCACCCTCTGTGCCTTCTCCAACCCTTGCCTCTTCTGCCAAGGAGGACAGCATGCCCTGGAGCAATGCAACAAGCTGAAGAAGTCTCTTCACAAGGAGAAATTCTGCCAAGGAGGACAGCATGCCCTGGAGCAATGCAACAAGCTGAAGAAGTCTCTTCACAAGGAGAAGATAGAATTTCTCCAGAGTAAAGGCCTATATTTCAGCTGTCTGAAACGGGGTCACATGAGGAAGGACTGCCAAGAGAAGATTAGCTGCCGAGTCTGCCACCCTACAGTTCTACATATTAATAACAAAGCTGCCTATGAGAAAGCAAGGTACCAGAGGGAGACATCGGACATCGGATGCCAGGCATCAGATGCCAGTCCTGCGCAATGAGACTTGGATACAGGGGCCGGGATTCCTCACCAAGCCCGAAGAGGAATGGCCTCAGAGCCCAGAACCCCATGGGGACCTAACCACGGAGGACCCAGAGGTAAAGAACGCCGTGGTCAGCGCTACTGCAGCTGAAGAGCAGTTCGACACAGTTCAGCAGTTCCGGGAATGTTACGCCAATTGGAACCGTCTCCAGAAGGCAGCCGGTTGGATGCTGAAGCTTAGAAGCACTCTGCTGAGGCTGTCGCCAGAGGAGGGAGATGAATGCTTCGCTCACACAGTCTGAGGTACAGACACCGATGGAGCTCTTCAAGGCAAGCCTGGAGAAGACCGACCTCACTGTGGAGAATATAAAGGAATCAGAGCTCGAGATCTTCATGAAGAAGAAGCTGCATGAGGCGGTGGTAAAGACCGTCCTCCTACGGTGTGCCATGTACTAGTGACCTCTGGCACCAGGTATTGGTTATCCCGCAGCGGAGAAACTTTTCAGTTGAAATGGTGTTTGGTTTGGATCATTGTGTTTTAGTAGTTAGTAATTGTCTCTAGATTAGAAGGACAATTAGGGGCCAGTGTAAGGGCCAAAGCTATATATATTTAGGTTATTGTATTATAAAGGGTAAATGCACCCAGTAAGATACTTGAACCACTGATATTTATCCTGTAAGAGGGAGAGTTAAAGGGTAAATGCACCCAGTAAGATAGTTGAACCACTGATATTTATCCTGTAAGAAGGGAGAGTTAAAGGGTAAATGCACCCAGTAAGATACTGAACCACTGATATTTCTCCTGTAAGAGGGAGAGTTAAAGGGTAAATGCACCCAGTAAGATAGTTGAACCACTGATATTTATCCTGTAAGAAGGGAGAGTTAAAGGGTAAATTCACCCAATAAGATACCTGAACCACTGATGTGCTCCTGTAAAGAGGACAAGTTAAAGGGTCAATGCACCCAGTAAGATACTTTAATCTCACTGATAACATATTGATTATAGTTGAATCACTGGTTGATAGTTGATGGTTCTCCTGTAAAGAAAGACGGTTTAAAGGGTCACTTCACCTGATAAGGTATTTGCATTCCTATAACCTTGAATATTTCTACTGGTACTTTGTTCGTATTACACCTGCAAAGGAAGAGTTTAAAGGGTCATTTCACCTAATAAGGTACTTGCATTCCCTGCACACTTAAAGGTTTAAATTAATATGTTTAAACACTTACCTATTGAAATGATAAACTGATATAGAGTTTACTGAATGATAAACTGTTATAGAGTTTACTGATCTGCAATTGCAGAAGAAAGATAATGAGGTACTCACGAAAAAGGGATACATCTATTGTCCAACTTTAAACCTAACTTTTAGCTAGTGATACCCTCAACCTCTGATCCAATCAACCTAGAACCTGCTATCGAACTAACCCTCCTGAAAGAAGGAGTGGTTAATGAAAGAACCTAAAAGGGATACTTCACTTTACCTCACTGTCACTGTGTGTATTGCAATTGTCTTAGCTAGCGCGCTTGTTGTGAATAAACTATCGGTCACTGTTATAACCTTGTCTCTGGTGTCCTACTCCTTTAACTGTGTATATTACTCCTCTCCTCATTCGAACCTAGAACTGGTCCGTGGCGAACAGCTGTTACTGTTAGTGACACCCGTGCTACAATTACACCCCTACTCACTCTCTACCAACTCTTTTGGTCGTGAACCATAATTATCTTAACCCTTTCACTGCCACACGACAGCCGGTTAACCCTTTCACTGTGACGTCGGTTGTGTGATAGTAAAGGGCTAACCTTCTGTCGTGTGGCAGTGAAAGGGTTAATGTGGACATATTCACTCACTGTCTACTGTGGGCGAGTTTCATTGATCAGTGTGGCAGCAGTGAGAGTCATTGATCAGTGTAGCAGCAGTGAGAGTCATTGATCAGTGTAGCAGCAGTGAGAGTCATTGATCAGTGTAGCAGCAGTGAGAGTCATTGATCAGTGTAGCAGCAGTGAGAGTCATTGATCAGTGTAGCAGCAGAGAGCTTCATTGATCAGTGTAGCAGCAGTGAGAGTCATTGATCAGTGTATCAGCAGTGAGAGTCATTGATCAGTGTAGCAGCAGAGAGCTTCATTGATCAATGTAGCAGCAGTGAGAGTCATTGATCAGTGTAGCAGCAGTGATAGTCATTGATCAGTGTGGCAGCAGTGATAGTCATTGATCAGTGTAGCAGCAGTGATCTTCATTGATCAGTGTAGCAGCAGAGTCATTGATCAGTGTAGCAGCAGTGAGAGTCATTGATCAGTGTAGCAGCAGTGAGAGTCATTGATCAGTGTAGCAGCAGTGAGTCAGTGGTGGACTTCCGGAGGGGCAAGAAGGCCCCCCCGACTCCCATCACCATCCGAGGGGAGGAGGTGGAGTCCTACAAGTTCCTTGAGGTACACCTGAACAATAAACTGGACTGGTCGGACAACACAGCGGCCCTCTACAGGAAGGGACTGTTCTTCCTGAAGAGACTCAGGTCCTTCAATGTTTGCAATAGACTGCTGCAGTCATTCTACCAGTCTGTAGTGGCCAGCGTCCTCTTCTATGCTGTGGCATGCTGGGGGGGGGGGGGGGGGGGCTACATCAACTCGAGGGACACCAACAAACTGAACAAGCTGGTGAGGAAGGCTAGCTCCGTGGTGGGAGTCGAGCTGGTCAGACTAGAGGTGGTGGCAGAGAGGGGGATGCGAAGGAAGCTGGCTGCTATCCTGGAGAATCCCTCCCACCCGCTCTACGACGAGCTAGTCAAGATGAGAAGCACGTTCAGTCACAGACTCATACCCCCCCGACACTCAACTAACCGCCTCGGCCAGTCCTTCATACCGGCGGCCATCAGGCTCCACAACAGTGGGCAGGGACTGCTGCCAGACATCCAACTACTAGGAACCTAAAAGGACAATATACTTACCTTATGCATACCGCACCTTATGTGAATACTGTATACTTCATCAGAGCATATATTTAGCATTTAGCATTTTAGCATTTAGCATTTTTGATTATATATTAGATTAGATTTAGATTATTGGATTATTAGATTATATATTGCATATATTTAGCATTTAGCATTTAGTTATTTCTTTCAGATTATATATTAGATTATATATTATAACTATTTATTGTAGGGCAAATATAACTGAGACCATGTAAAGTAGACGAATCACTAAATGTTGTAAGATAATGTCTTTGAACAAAATACAGACTAAAAATATCTTGCCAGTACATTATGGCAAAAAAAAATTAAGATCTACAGGAATAGAACCAGCATGATTAGCAGACAGAGGGTTGTTGAAGCAGTTTGTCTTGGGTTATGGACATGTGATTTATAGAAATGCTGACCCTTCCACTCTGAAACCTCTAGACACTAGTCTATCATTCTGCTCTCAGCTGTATTACTGGTGATAGATAAGGTCACCACAGCATCCTGTATGATGATGAAGTGGGTTGGTCCGCGTTGGTAACTGTTTATCTTTGAGGCCATTGCATAGAAATGACCACCTTATATCACAATGTTGCTAGATTGGAGTTGTGGACCCTCTCTGACGCGCTCAAATGACTGACTCCTGCTTAAGGTCTCCAGAGTGCAGGCTGAGCTTGGAAAGTCAGCCTTTTGTTTGAATGCCCCAGTATCTTGGAATGATCTTAGAATCAATACACAGCTGTCCTACGGACAGTTTGAAGACATGATTACAAATCCCACTGATTCAGTTTGTAATTGTTTTAAAAATGGTATCTTTGTGGTTTTTGTCCTATTTATTCAATGATTAATTATCCAGACTGATATTATTATTATTATATATTATTTTCCTTTATTTTCTTTTGTGTGTGTTTTTCTTTACCCGTTTAAAAAGGACCGTAATCTCGACGACATCGCAAATGAGGGTATAACCTCGATGTATTGTCGAGAGTAGATGAAGGTGCGTTTGAACGAATGAACGAATGAAACAAAAAAAAAAACCTCTGCCACTAATTCGGCAGGCGTGCGCGTAGTTCATTATTCATTATCTATCTCGCTCGCGCCGCAATCGTTCAAACGGCTAACGAACAAAGCCCCCGCCCCCCCCCCCCCCCCCCCCCTCCCCCGGCGAGAGATAAAGCGGGCGCTCCCCTGATGGAGTGCAACCTTGTTGTTAAGATGCTGACGTTGCAACGCGGGGCCTCAGCTGGGGGCCTCGCGTCGCCGTGCAGAGATAGGCGGGCCCCCGAGACGACTCCTGCTAATTGGCTCGGTGCTTAGCTCCAGGGGTCAACCGCAGGTCAGGTCCCCAGGTCATCGTGAAAACCTAAGGTCGTGGGCCAGCGCAGTCGGCTCCTCGGGGGGGGGGGGGGGGGGGGGGCATCCGGGTTGCCGTTACACTCCTGTAGACATCAAGGAGGTATCGATCCGACGGGGCCGGGCGACTGGGACCTGTTTTCCCTGATAGGAGTGTTTTGAGAGGACTGACAGAGGAATGACATAATTCTGAAAGTAATGTCTGTGTTCTATTGGCATTTGTGTAGTTTGTGTCCTTCGCTTATTTACATCCCACTTAGCTCTGCCTTCGTGTAAGACCTTGATTCTGTCAATCGGGAAAACTGGTATAACGGTCATTTGGGAAAAGGGATGAGCCGGGATCTTTAAGACTTAAGTCCTACGTCTTTCAACAGTGCCCTTGGAAACAAACAACGTTGTATCTATCTGTCGGAAGTAGAGGCATCGACTGGTAAGTGACTCTATGGCGATTTTTTATAAAACAACAATTGTATTGTTGCCTGAGTGAATGTATTAGTCTTGACCAGTGATGCCACAGATTACTTGTAAAAGTAATCCGATTACTGATTACTGATTACTCCTTTAAAAAGTAATCCAAGTTACTTTACTGATTACTTGATTATCAGAGTAACTTAGTTACTTTGAAAGTAACTAGGTTACGAAGTCGTCGTTCCCCCAACAGTTTTTTTTAAACGCTTTATTGAAAGTGCATAAATTGTTTTTAACTTGTTTCTCTGCACATAACGTAAATTGTTAAACTAGTGCTTCAGCTTCTGTACCATCAAGTATGGTAAAGCAACAGTCTATGATGCTCACAGCATTAGAGCAGCCAGCCAGTGGTTTTACAAAACCAGTGTATCCATTCACATCTAACAAATGCAGGCTGAACTATTCAATTATATCAACTGTAACTATTAAATTGTTTTTATAAATGTCTCTCTATAAACATACAAGCAGTCTCTCTTTAACATGTAAATTAACTGTAAATCTGGCAAATAAGAGCTTTTCTCTCTCTCTCTCTCTCTCTCTCTCTCTCTCTCTCTCTCTCTCTCTCACCCCTCTCTCTCTCTCTCTCTCTCTCTCTCTCACCCCTCTCTCTCTCTCTCTCTCTCTCTCTCTCACCCCATGCCTCTTTCTCTCCAACCCCACCCAGACAGCCTACATCTCTAATATAATAATAATAATAATAATAATAATAATAATAATAATAATAATAATAATAATAATAATAATAATAATAATAATAATAATAATAATAATAATAATAATAATAATTATTATTATTATTATTATTATTATAATATAATCCCTTCTCTCCCTCTCTGTGTGTATGTGTGTGCGCGTGTGTGCGTGTGCTTGTGCTTGTGTGTGTGTGTGTGTGTGTGTGTGTGTGTGTGTGTGTCTCTCTCCCCTCTCTCTGTCACTCGTGTTCTCCCACCTGAAGAACTGTGGGAGAGCATTAGAGCAGCCAGCCAGTGGTTTTACAAAACCAGTGTATCCATTCACATCTAACAAATGCAGGCTGAACTATTCAATTATATCAACTGTAACTATTAAATTGTTTTTATAAATGTCTCTCTAGTCTTCTTGCGGTTTCACTTCGTTTAGACAAGCGTTTTGGGGTGGAATTCTCAGACGAATGCAACGGAGTCCTGCTGTCAGACGATTGGCGCATATGTCACATGACGTGCTGTGAAGACCCGCCCTACTCTGCCTCTGATTCGCAGACTGTGGATGGGGAATGTGATTGGGCCAAAGCAGAGTCACTCACAGACAGAGAGTCCAGTCACGCCGCGAGGACACATTCTTGTGTAACCCTTTCACTGCCACACCACGTCACTCCCAAATAAGAAAAACAGCTCAAAAATGTATTTTTGACTGTCGAAAACGAAATAAAATACTGCATTCCGCATGCATTATGAATTTATGATGAGATAGTAACGAAATAGTAATGCACAGCCACTTGGACAAGTAACTGCAATCAGATTACTGGCTTTTAAAGATTAACGCGTTAGATTACTATTTTCGGGGGAAAGTAATCAGATTACAATAACGCGTTACTTAGTAACGCGTTACCGGCATCACTGGTCTTGACCCATAATCAATATACAATGAAAGAAAACCCCCTTCCATTATTCATATTATAACTTTTTTATTCCGACACTTGGAACGCCCTCCAACTGACTGTGAAGCTGAAGGTTCTTCCTTCTTTTGCTGCGTTTAAAAGTATGATCTGTGACCACGGATTGTTTATTGTTTATTCTTATCTAGTGTGTCTGTCTGTATGAAACTGCTGATAAACTGCGTCTTGTTCTGTGAGCTCGTCGTCTCTGTAAACGAGTGTAACCTCAGTGTCTCTCACGAGTTGAAATAAAGGTTTGAAATGAAATTACATTTTTACTGGCACATTTTAAACACTCTAAAAATCTATATTGTCTTTTGTCCTAAAATAATATAGTAAACATAGACTAAACAACGGACTAATCTTAGAACATATTTTCCACGAGCTCAGCCCCCTCCCCAGAAGTGTGTCTCGTAATTGTAATGAAAATGACTTGTTTTTTTCTTTTGGGACACATTGCCCCCAAATGCATTAGGGGCACTTCACATTATATATCCTAATAGCTACCAAGGGACACAGTGTCTCCAAAGAGGCCGATAGATCAATGGGGATAAATGCTGGTGAAATGGTTGACCAACCCAAGACATGATTGGACGGAGACCAAGCACCGGTCGTGAAATAATTGTCTGCTTTTTGGCCTGGAGCAGATCCAGCGCAGATCCAGAGGAGTTGGCAGATGGCAGCAGCATGGTTTATTCTTTATTCCAATCATCGCTGTATCCGATAGGTCAACACGGTCTCATGATCAGAAATAAAGTACATAATCAACCCCAGGGGATGGAAAAAAAGGTACATAATAATGTACGTTATGTTAGAATAACCATAGTAGTTCTGGGTGGGCGGCTTTGTCTAGTGGTGGTGAGAGCACTCCTCCCCCACACAAGCTATATTCGTTTGACTCCTGATCGTACCGTTTGGCGACTTTTGCTGATACAAAAATGTAAATATATGACTTATACAATACATAAATATATAACTTATGGTCATATCACATGAGTAAGACCTGCACAAAAGTACATTTCGCAACCATGTGTAACCGGTGGCCACTTGGCACCGGTGTGATTTGCCTAGTTTTGGAGATATTTGCCATAGAGATATCTGCTATATAGATATCTATCATAGACATATCTATCATAGAGATATCTGCTATAGAGATATCTGCCATATAGATATATATCATATAGATATCTATCATAGACATATCTGTCATAGAGATATCTGCCATAGAGATATCTATCATAGAGATAGATTATTATAGAGATGTCTGCCATATGTTAGACTATTATTATAGGGGTGTACTTTCGCCGTCGACTAAAGACGCACTTCTTCAACCATTATCTGAAATGAAAAAATAAATAATAATAATAATAATAATAATAATAATAATAATAATAATAATAATAATAATAATAATAATAATAATAATAATAATAATAATAATAATAATAATAATAATAATAATAATAATAATAATGATGATGATGATGATGATGATGATGATGATGATGATGATGATGATGATGATGATGATGATGATGATGATGATGATGATGATGATGATGATGATGATGATGATGATGATGATGATGATGATGATGATGATGATGATGATGATGATGATGATGATGATGATGATGATGATGATGATAATAATAATAATAATAATAATAATAATAATAATAATAATAATAATAATAATAATAATAATAATAATAATAATAATAATAATAATAATAATAATAATAATAATAATAATAATAATAATAATAAATAAATAATCTAACCCTAACTAACCTTACTGCCATGCACTTGTCCTAATAAACTAGCCTACACTGTAGCACTCAACACTTTAATGATGACTTGTCGCCCAGATGAGGCCCAGAGCGTGGATGCTCTCTCTGGCCCCCCTGACATCAAATAACCACCAATGGCTTGCCATGGGCAACATCCCGGAATGTTGCTTTCAAGACCTGAAAGGGGCCTAGCAGTCGGACGCTGAGAGAGCTAGCTTCACCACCTGTAGCTAGCAGGGCGCTGAGAGAGCTAGCTTCACCACCTGTAGCTAGCAGGACGCTGAGAGAGCTAGCTTCACCACCTGTAGCTAGCAGGGCGCTGAGAGAGCTAGCTTCACCACCTGTAGCTATCAGGACGCTGAGAGAGCTAGCTTCACCACCTGTAGCTAGCAGGGCGCTGAGAGAGAGCTACCAAGAAGCTTGTGGAACAAAGTAATTTGCTGAGAGAGTGTAGTTTATATAATAATAATAATAATAATAATAATAATAATAATAATAATAATAATAATAATAATAATAATAATAATAATAATAATAATAATAATAATAATAATAATAATAATAATAATAATAATAATAATAATAATAATAATAATAATAATTAATTTAATTTATATAGCGCTTCTCAATAACCCGAAGTCGCTGACAGTAGTCGGGAGCAGGGGTACAAACAAAGAAACGAAAGCAAAGAAACAAAAACAAAACAACAAAGAAACAAAAACAAAAGGAACATGAGACCATGGGGGGAATGGGGGAGACAGCCTGATGGCACAAAAAAAGACTGGAGACAGACATCAATCAGGTTGGAGGGGAGGGGGGGGTTTAGGGGTGGGGGAGGTTGAAGGCAAGGGATAACAGGTGGGTTTTGAGGCGAGCTTTGAAGGTGGAGAGTGTAGGGGAGTCTCTGATGGACTGGGGGAGGGAGTTCCAGAGTCGGGGTGCAGTGCGAGAGAAGGCCCGATCTCCGAAGTTTTTAAGCTTGGATGTCGGGACAGTGAGGGAGGCAGTGGAGGAGGACCGGAGGGAACGGGTGGGGCGGTAGGGGAGAAGGAGATCAGTCAGGTAGGGGGGGGCCAGGCTGTGGAGGGCTTTGAAGGTGAGGAGTAGTGTTTTAAAGTTAATGCAGTGTTTGATCGGGAGCCAGTGGAGGGAGTGGAGGACAGGAGTGATGTGTTCGCGGGACCGGGTGTTAGTGAGGAGGCGGGCGGCTGAATTTTGGACCATTTGCAGTTTATGGAGGGAGCGGGAGGTGATACCAGTGAGGAGGGAGTTGCAGTAGTCCAGGCGGGAGGAGATGAAGGCGTGAATGAGGGATTCAGCAGCGGGGGGGGAGAGGCAGTGACGGATTTTTGCGATGTTGCGGAGGTGAAAGTAGGATGTTTTCACGATGGAGCGGACGTGGGGGTCAAATGAGAGGGTGGGGTCAAGGAGGACACCAAGGTTGCGGACTAGGGGGGAGGGGGTGATGGTGGAGTCGTTGATGGTGAGTGTGATGGGTCCGCATCTGGTGAGGGTGGTTTTGGTGCCAATGATGAGAAGTTCAGTCTTGAACATATACTGTCTTAGATTAGCTGATGAGGAGCATCTGGGAGCAATCAGACTAAATAGAATTTGGCTGCTTGGCGTGGTAGTGTGTTGGTTATTATTGGCCCATGTGCGAACGTGAGAGAGACGTAATGAACTCATGGCACATAAATGGAGAAGGGAATGGTAGGCTGATGATCGACGGTGCGATGTGGTGGATCCCTCCCCCTGGAACTGTGTTAATAACTTTGTATAAAGTTCACTCAGAGGTTGACAACAGGCCAATTAATCTGTATTCTGGAATATTTCTCATCGGTCAACGACGACTATTTAATTTGAATACATTTAAATGGTAAATGGCTGCATTTATATAACGCTTTTATGCAAAGCGCTTTACGATTTGTTCCTCACATCATACCCATTCACTCACACATTCACACAGCGACGGCGGAGGCGACCATGCGAGGTGCCAACCTGCTCATCAGGAGCAATTAGGGGTTAAGTGTCTTGCTCAAAGACACTTCAACACGCTGCCTGGGAGGAGTGGGAATCGAACCAGGAACCTCCGGACTTCCAGACGAGTGCTCTACCGCCCGAGCCACTGTCGCCCCCATTTCCGACCATTGTCCCGTTTAAACCAATATTTAGGGTAAAGGTTACATCATTTGAACACACATGGGCGATAGGGGTGGGAATCACCAGAGGCCTCACGATACGATATTATCACGAGACATAAGTCACAATACGATAGCATTGCGATTCAAAATATATTGCAATATGCTGAGTATTGCGATATGCTGAGTATTGAGATATTAATATTGCGGTATATAGCGATTTTTTATTACCTTTTTTCAACTGCAAAGTAAAACGTTGTCAACATGTTTTATCTAATAAAATAAAGTTTTCAGTGTGTTCATCTCACTTCAATAATCTGTATTGCAGCAAATGGGATTTTCTCAAGCAGACAGATGTCAACACTGTAATCTGTGTTGCATGTAACGGAACTGTTTGTATTACAGTCATATTCCATCTTAACTGAAGTGTGTGTGTGTGTGTGTGTGCGTGCGTGCGTGCGTGCGTGCGTGCGTGCGTGCGTGCGTGTGTGTGTGTGTGTGTGTGTGTGTGTGTGTGTGTGTGTGTGTGTGTGTGTGTGTGTGTGTGTGCGTGCGTGCGTGCGTGCGTGCGTGCGTGCGTGTGCGTGTGTGTGTGTGTGTGTGTGTGTGTGTGTGGACTATACTGTACTATTACAGGTATTGAAATGAACAATGCAACTTCCTTATACAATTTTTTTTTTAGCATTATAAAATATCGATACTTTTTTAGTATTTTACTTGGCGTCCTTGTATCGATACAGTATCGCCATGCAAAGTAACCGCGATACTATACTGTATAGATATTTCCCCCCACCACTAGGCGATACCACACACATGTCTGCCTCAATTGCCTGGGATTGTGTGTGTGTGTGTGTGTGTGTGTGTGTGTGTGTGTGCGTGCGAGTGCGTGCGTGCGTGCGTGTGAGTGCGTGCGTGCATGCGCGCGTGCGTGTGTGCATGTGTGTGTGTGCGTGCGTGCGTGCGTGCGTGCGTGCGTGCGTGCGTGCGTGCGTGCGTGTGTGTGTGTGTGTGTGTATCAGCGTGACCTGATCAAGGTGGACAGGAGGCAGCTTTGCAATACAGCTCGTCAACGCTGCTTCAAGAGTTCGGGGAGAGACGCTGTGGGAGAAGGTGGTGCTTTGGACTCTTAATTTGTGTTACTACCGTAATTACATGTTTTTTTAGCCCTCACAGTATGGTAATTAGTCCCGCTAGAGCCAGTGAGGGCTCTTCGTGACATGCCTCGTTAGTGTGGTCTCTTCTGGTGCAATCTCAGTACTCAGCATTTTTTTCCGATGCTATTTTATTTCGCATTGCGTCCGAATGTTGTGTCAGATTTGCCAAGGTTCTCCACGGCTGACTGCACAAGCTACGCCCTCGGACACTGCGTTGAAATAGAAAGAAAACATGTTGATTGTGGTTGTTTTCTGGTGACTGACTCACAGGAGAAATCCATAGAGCTGTTCTAAGTGCATTTTTCTAAGTGACAGAGACGTCACTGTCTGTGCTGCATATACCTTGTTGTGGTACTTCTCTTAGGCAGTTCTAGACGGTCCAGTCTTTGGAATGCAGCTCATCCTATGCTGGGGACATTTCCATCTCTGCTAATTTTTAAAGCAAACTACAAAAAAATTCTCATATCCAAAAGTAGTAGATAGATAAATAGGTCATACATACATACATGTAGGTATGCATTTGGTTATGTGGGCGGGTAAAGGTTTGTAGGCAGGTGGGTGGGTGGTTATGCATTATTATGTACACAGTATACAGTATATCCATGTATGTACTGTGTGTATGTTTGTGTTAACATATATCTTTTGAATGTATTACTGGTATTTTTAAAATAAAATGTGTATTTTTGCATGTTTGATTTGACAAAACAGGGGAAGTTCTCGATAAGCCTCTAGGCTTCTAAACTTCTCCTTCACAATATGGTTATTATGTATTAATTTAAAAAATAATTACTTTTATTTAACTCTTTGTGTTAATAAATAAATACAAAATACAAAAATGCTCAGCTTGTTGCTGTACTGCGATGTGTGTGAGCTCAGTGGTGGGCGACTGATTACAGCACTACGTAGGCATTTTGTCAACTATTATGCAGATTTTATGCCACTGTTAATTTTATACAAATTACTCTGGGCCACTCTGGACTGTGGTCCATGTGTGAAAAGTGCTATATACAGTAGATAGAGTTATTCATATTTATTATTATTATTATTGTTATTATTATTATTATTATTATTATTATTATTATTATTATTATTATTATTATTATTATTATTATTATTATTATTATTATTATTATTATTATTATTATTATTATTATTATTATTATTATTATTATTATTATTATTATTATTATTATTATTATTATTATTATTATTATTATTATTATTATTATTATTATTATTATTATTATTATTATTATTATTATTATTATTATTATTATTATTATTATTATTATTATTATTATTATTATTATTATTATTATTATTATTATTATTATTATTATTATTATTATTATTATTGTTATTGTAACTGAGGGGTACAATTCCCTGACTGTATTGATAAGTATGGTATTATTAAACCACTACCTCTTGTACTTTAACTTCTGGCCATCCAGTACATGATATAGATATGATGAACACTTTCCCACCTGATGAAACGAAGTCCACACAAATGTACAAATCGAATATTTAATATAGCAAAAGGTATATACAACGTTCACTTGTTTACACTTATGATTTGAAATGCACTTGTATGGCAAATGAGTATTCGTAGGTAAATCAATATTAAATGTCCAATCTCTGGTTACGCAGGGAGTAAGTATACAACCTGGTTCTTTAGGAAACTATAGCGATGGTACTTAAATGATTATAGCTGGATACACTAAGGGGGGGGGGGGGTCCCGCTGGTTGTAAGACAGTAGGAGGGGGGGGGTTAGAAGAGCCGCTGGCGGTATCCCATCTGGCAGACGATTTCTTGGGAGAATTCAAAGTCTTGAACACGGTGCCCACAGAACCTCGGTCCGCAGATGAATACAGCTGGACCCTCTGGTGGACGGTAGCTGCCGGTCCACAACGGAGAGACGTGAGGCGACCTCACTGGTGTAGAGCGCCGTCTCACCTTGCTCCTCTCCGGGGGGTAGTTCCAACACTCAGCAGTGTTGGCCGTTATCCATGGAATAATCAAAGCACCCAAAGCATAATCCAAGCCGTGGAAGGCTCGCCGTCGTCCGGGTAGAGTAATCCAATGTACAGGTCCAGTCGCCCTGGCCCGGAGCTCCTCGGATGCAAGCACCACTAGTGGTCTGCCCAGCCTGGTTAAGACTCCAGATAACGTCAGGAGCGATGGGGGTGCTGCTCACTTTATAACTCTAACCGACGATGCACCATACATAAATAGACTATTATTAGCTTAATAGAAATACGTCCAACTCGACGGTATAGTGCCAAACTATGACAATTCAACTATTAATCCACACGATATCTCAATGCCTATTCTGAGGCCAAGTAGGCCTTACTGCACCACACGTGCGTCGTGGGTGAGGCTTCGCGTCTGTTACTCGGTTGGAGGGTAAAGAACTAATGGACTAAAAGAAAGTTCTACTTTACTTGCGCCATATATATATGCGCTGTGAACAAATAGTACCATTCGTATTTCGCCAGACGTATTCCTACGCGGAACCGGGCTTGCCTCGGCATGTTGGGCGGCACGATTGAACTTGAACCTAGGGGTATGGCTGCTGGCGCCAGGTTCTCGTCCAATGGTAGAATGAAACTATTATGGGCTGTTTAGTAGACTAAAGGGATATTCAGTGCATATTGTACAAGGAATATACAGGGGATATCAAACGATATACAAATACTATTTAAATATATATATATAAATAAATATATATATTCGGTTTAATCTGATCCTTCACAACAATTATTATTATTATTATTATTATTATTATTATTATTATTATTATTATTATTATTATTATTATTATTATTATTATTATTATTATTATTATTATTATTATTATTATTATTATTATTATTATTATTATTATTATTATTATTATTATTATTATTATTATTATTATTATTATTATTATTATTATTATTATTATTATATTGTAAAAAATGTATGCATTGAAATGTCTGTAAGTCTTGACGACATTATATAATAATAATAATAATAATAATAATAATAATAATAATAATAATAATAATAATAATAATAATAATAATAATAATAATAATAATAATAATAATAATAATAATAATAATAATAATAATAATAATAATAATAATAATAATAATAATAATAATAATAATAATAATAACAATAATAATAACGATATTAACAAAAACTAAAACAATTATTGTATAATTGTTATTGTTGCTGTTGATCAATTCATAATTATGTCATTGTTATTTATTATCATCATCATCTGCAGCAACATCATCATCATCATCATCATCATCATCATCATCATCATCATCATCATCATCATCATCATCATCATGAATTCCAAATGAAAGTGTACTTACAGTAAGAGTTGAATCAGTGTTGAATTCAGTGTTCAGTGTTGTTCCTGAATGAAGCTTATATGAATGTATGATACACAGGATTGAAAGTGAAGCATTTGCTCCAGAACATCTGGGAACAGGACCAGAATTTAAATTGAATTATGCTGAGTAGCGAGTGGCGTCGTTCGAACGAGACGCCAAACCGAGGTCCCGACTGAATTCGGTCGTTAAAGAACCCTGGGCGCCAAACTCCCTATCAGGTCTCTGACATCAAGGCCATCTAATAATCCCTTAATCGGTTGATATCAATCCCTGTCTCCTGAGCCGTTCAGCCATTGTGTAGTGTGATGTGTGCCTGGTGCCAGTGTGATGTGTGCCTGGTGTCGTGTCAGTGTATGGTAGCCATTGTGTAGTGTGATGTGTGCCTGGTGCCAGTGTATGGTAGCCATTGTGTAGTGTGATGTGTGCCTGGTGCCAGTGTATGGTAGCCATTGTGTAGTGTGATGTGTGCCGGGTGCCAGTGTATGGTAGCCATTGTGTAGTGTGATGTGTGCCTGGTGTCGTGTCAGTGTATGGTAGCCATTGTGTAGTGTGATGTGTGCCTGGTGCCAGTGTATGGTAGCCATTGTGTAGTGTGATGTGTGCCGGGTGCCAGTGTATGGTAGCCATTGTGTAGTGTGATGTGTGCCTGGTGTCGTGTCAGTGTATGGTAGCCATTGTGTAGTGTGATGTGTGCCTGGTGCCAGTGTATGGTAGTCAGTGTGTAGTGTGATGTGTGCCTGGTGCCAGTGTATGGTAGTCAGTGTGTAGTGTGATGTGTGCCTGGTGCCAGTGTATGGTAGCCATTGTGTAGTGTGATGTGTGCCTGGTGCCAGTGTATGGTAGTCATTGTGTAGTGTGATGTGTGCCTGGTGCCAGTGTATGGTAGTCAGTGTGTAGTGTGATGTGTGCCTGGTGCCAGTGTATGGTAGTCAGTGTGTAGTGTGATGTGTGCCTGGTGCCAGTGTATTGTAGTCATTGTGTAGTGTGATGTATGCCTGGTGCCAGTGTATGGTAGTCATTGGGTAGTGTGATGTGTGCATGGTGCCAGTGTATGGCAGTCAGTGTGTAGTGTGATGTGTGCCTGTATTGTAGTCAGTGTGTAGTGTGATGTGTGCCTGGTGCCAGTGTGTAGTGTGATGTGTGCCTGGTGCCAGTGTATGGTAGTCAGTGTGTAGTGTGATGTGTGCCTGGTGCCAGTGTATTATAGTCATTGTGTAGTGTGATGTGTGCCTGGTGCCAGTGTATTATAGTCATTGTGTAGTGTGATGTGTGCATGGTGCCAGTGTATGGCAGTCAGTGTGTAGTGTGATGTGTGCCTGTATGGTAGTCAGTGTGTAGTGTGATGTGTGCCTGGTGCCAGTGTGTAGTGTGATGTGTGCCTGGTGCCAGTGTATGGTAGTCAGTGTGTAGTGTGATGTGTGCCTGGTGCCAGTGTATTATAGTCATTGTGTAGTGTGATGTGTGCCTGGTGCCAGTGTATTATAGTCATTGTGTAGTGTGATGTGTGCCTGGTGCCAGTGTATTGTAGTCAGTGTGTAGTGTGATGTGTGTCTGGTGCCAGTGTATTGTAGCCCAAGGTTGGATGCATTTCTTTTTTTATTATTATGTTTTTGGTAGATTTTTTATTTGTTTGTACTACCGGGCAGTCCGGTAGAGGGAGAGAGAGAGGAAGAACGGGAGACAGAGCAGGGGGGGGGAAGACATTCGGCAAGGGACGCCGGGTCCGGGAATCGAACCCGGGTCGGCCGCTTCGCGACGCAGCGCGTTACATGGGTCGCCACTTGGGTGCCCGGTTGGATGCATTTATACATTTGAATGTCTAGAAAAGCGATACTGTAAATGATTGTTCATTCATTCATTAATTCATTCATTCATTCATTCATTCATTCATCAT
>NW_028171353.1:0-1000 GCF_963971535.1 Notolepis coatsorum
AGTGGCTGTCTCTCTAGTGTCTGTCTCTCTAGTGTCTCTCTCTAGTCTCTCTCTAGTGTCTGTCTCTCTAGTGCCTCTCTCTAGTGTCTCTCTAGTGTCTCTCTATATTGTCTCTCTCTAGTGTCTCTCTAGTGTCTCTAGTGTCTCTCTCTAGTGTCTCTCTCTAGTGTCTCTCTAGTGTCTCTCTCTCTCTAGTGTTTGACTCTAGTGTCTCTCTCTAATGTCTCTCTAGTGTCTGTCTCTCTAGTGTCTCTCTCTCTCTAGTGTTTGACTCTAGTGTCTCTCTCTAATGTCTCTCTAGGGTCTGTCTCTCTAGTGTCTCTCTAGTGTATCTCTAGTGTATCTCTAGTGTCTCTCTCTAGTGTCTCTCTAGTGTCCTCTCTCTCTAGGGTCTGTCTCTCTAGTGACTATCTCTAATGTCTCTCTAGGGTCTGTCTCTCTAGTGCCTCTCTCTAGTGTCTCTCTAGGGTCTGTCTCTCTAGTGACTCTCTCTAGTGTCTCTCTATTGTATCTCTCTCTAGTGTTTCTCTCTAGTCTCTCTCTAGTATCTGTCTCTCTAGTAACTCTCTCTAGTGTCTCTCTAGGGTCTGTCTCTCTCTCTCTCTGTCTCTCTCTCTCTCTCTCTCTGTCTCTCTCTCTCTCTGTCTCTCTCTCTGTTTCTCTGTCTATCTCTCTCTCTCTCTCTCTCTAGTGTCTATCTCTCTAGTGTCTCTCTCTAGTGTCTCTCTCTCTAGTGTTTGACTCTAGTGTCTCTCCCTAATGTCTCTCTAGGGTCTGTCTCTCTAGTGCCTCTCTCTAGTGTCTCTCTAGTGTCTCTCTCTAGTGTCTCTCTCTCTCTCTCTCTCTCTCTCTCTCTCTCTCTCTCTCTCTAGTGTCTCTCTCTCTAGTGTCTCTCTCTCTAGTGTCTGTCTCTCTAGTGTCTCTCTCTCTAGTGTCTCTCTAGTGTCTCTTTAGTGTTTCTCTCTCTAGTGTCTCTCTCTCTAGTGTCTGTCTCTCTAGT
>NW_028171352.1:0-1000 GCF_963971535.1 Notolepis coatsorum
ATTTCTGCTCTCTCTCTGTTTTATTTCTGCTCTCTCTGTTTTATTTCTGCTCTCTCTCTGTTTTATTTCTGCACTCTGTTTTCTTTCTGCTCTCTCTCTGTTTTATTTCTGCTCTCTCTCTCTGTTTTCTTTCTGCTCTCTGTTTTCTTTCTGCGCTCTCTCTGTTTTCTTTCTGCTCTCTCTGTTTTCTGTTCTGCTCTTCTCTCTCTCTCTGTTTCCATCTGCTCTCTCTGTTTTATTTCTGCTCTCTCTCTGTTTTATTTCTGCTCTCTCTGTTTTCTTTCTGCTCTCTCTCTGTTTTCTTTCTGCTCTCTCTCTGTTTTCTTTCTGCTCTCTCTGTTTTTCTTTCTGCTCTCTCTCTTTCTCTCTTTCTCTCTCTCTCTCTCTCTCTCTCTCTCCTCTCTCGCTCTCTCTATCTCTCTCTCTCTCTCTTTCTCTCTCTCTCTCCTCTCTCTCCTCTCTCTCTCTCTCTCTCTCTCTCTCTCTCTCTCTCTCTCTCTCTCTCTCTCTCTCTCTCTCTCTCTCTCTCTCTCTCTCTCTCTCTCTCTCTCTCTCTCTGTGTTTCATGCTTTATCTGTCCTCTGTCCATTCCTCCTCTGTCTCTTTTGTTCTCTACTGTAAGTTGACTTCATCATCTTTGCATCTTGTAAAATGGCCCCTGCACCCTCTTTGATTCTCCTTTTAAACTGGCCTAACCTTTTGATGGCCACATGTTTCAGTGGAAATATAATTTCAAGCGGTCAAAACCAAACACTCATAATTCTCTGTTGTAAACGCTTGTTTCCTTCTAAGAAATCAAAGCAAATTCTTGCAGTACTTTTTCCCCCCTTTAGGGTGATTATGACAACTTCAAATACGGCGCCAATAGTGTCCATATGGATTGGGGTTTATTTTATTCTATGATTAATAAATATAGGAAAAAGCAGACGACGAAGAGATTGATGTAATTTCATAACCCTTTGTTTTGCCTCAAAGCAAAATCAAAATCAAAGCAAATTTC
>NW_028171351.1:0-3000 GCF_963971535.1 Notolepis coatsorum
GCTCCTGAGGCATCGCAATGTATTGTTTGTTTGTTTGTTTGTTTGTTTGTTTCCCTCCTCAGAGAGTCTAATCAGTTCCACGGGGGGGGTCTTTAAAGCCACAATCAGCGATTTGCAGAATAACACAGTACAGTCTTTTGTTTCCGTTACTGATTTCTTGGTATGAACTAAGTTAGTTTTTATTTATTCAACATGTTGCAAGTTAATATGTAACGAGTAAAGGTAGCACCGGTTAGTTTACTGCCTGTGTGACCAGAGATGTTTGACCGGTGGAACGTCGTCCAACTCTCTGCGTAGGAGAATGGTATACAGGCGTATTGGGCATCAATATGTGAAAATGCATGAAAACACCTTATAGCTAGAGTGTGTAGTGTCCTTGGTCTGGTGTGTGGGTGGGAGTAGAGTGGGGACAGGGGGCGTGGCCTCTCTTGGTCTGGTGTGTGGGTGGGAGTAGAGTGGGGACAGGGGGCGTGGCCTCTCTTGGTCTGGTGTGTGGGTGGGAGTAGAGTGGGGACAGGGGGCGGACAGGGGACAGGGGGCGTGGTTTCAAGTACCTCGGAGCCCACATATCCGAGGACTTGACATGGACCACACACATTGACAGTGTTGTGAAGAAGGCACGACAACGCCTCTACTTCCTCAGGCGCCTAAGGAAGTTCCAAGTCAGTCAGAAGATCCTTAGGAACTTCTACTCATGTACAATAGAGAGCATCCTGACCGGCAACATCACCTCCTGGTTTGGGAATAGCACTGCACAAGACCGTAGCAGACTACAGAGAGTGGCCCGCTCAGCCGAACGCACAATTGGAGGGGGGCTTCCCACCCTCCAGAACATTTACAACAAGCGGTGCAAGGGGAAGGCTAAGAGAATTATTAAGGACTCGAGCCACCCGAACAACTGCCTCTTTGAACTGCTGCGGTCAGGCAAGCGATACCGGAGTCGTAAGGCGAGCACAGAAAGACTCAGAAGAAGCTTCTATCCCCAGGCCATCAGGCTGCTAAACGAACAATAATCACTATGCAACAACCATCAAATGCACACAGCACACACACCCACACGCACACACTCACTCAAACAAACAACACACTGCAGCACCCACTCTCCACACTTTAGATCACACAAACACACTTACACTTTATATTTATTGATAAAGGATTTGCACTACAACTCGTACACCTACTGTGAATTGTACCTAAATTGCACCTCGTCCCATTTCTCCATTTCTGCCTTGCACTATATAGTATTGTATATTAGTACACTGCACAGTATTGTATATTGTATGGTAACTACGTCTATTCTGCATCGAACATTGTACATATGTCTAAACTGAACACTGTGACCTCATTTTTTTTTTTTTTTTTTTTTTTGTCTTGCACAGTCTCTGGAGCGCAACAGTAAGAAGCATTTTGTATAAAAGTATTCTGTACTTCTGTATGACAACTATTAAAGAAACTTGAAACTTGAAACTTGAACTCTCTTGGTCTGGTGTGTGGGTGGGAGTAGAGTGGGGACAGGGGGAGTGGCCTCTCTTGGTCTGGTGTGTGGGTGGGAGTAGAGTGGGGACAGGGGGAGTGGCCTCTCTTGGTCTGGTGTGTGGGTGGGAGTAGAGTGGGGACAGGGGGAGTGGCCTCTCTTGGTCTGGTGTGCGGGTGGGAGTAGAGTGGGGACAGGGGGAGTGGCCTCTCTTGGTCTGGTGTGCGGGTGGGAGTAGAGTGGGGACAGGGGGAGTGGCCTCTCTTGGTCTGGTGTGTGGGTGGGAGTAGAGTGGGGACAGGGGGAGTGGCCTCTCTTGGTCTGGTGTGCGGGTGGGAGTAGAGTGGGGACAGGGGGAGTGGCCTCTCTTGGTCTGGTGTGTGGGTGGGAGTAGAGTGGGGACAGGGGGAGTGGCCTCTCTTGGTCTGGTGTGTGGGTGGGAGTAGAGTGGGGACAGGGGGAGTGGCCTCTCTTGGTCTGGTGTGTGGGTGGGAGTAAGATAAGATAAGATAAGATATTCCTTTATTGATCCCCTTGGGGAAATTCAGGCATCATAGCAGCATGGGGGGGAGGGGGGGAGGGGTACAGGTAGTAAAACAACACAGTATACAGGTAGTAAAAGACAACACAGGCAGTGTAAACAATTTGATCAATATGGTCAATATAATTTACTATCTGACTAGCTGAGGAAGTAGAGTGGGGACAGGGGGAGTGGCCTCTCTTGGTCTGGTGTGTGGGTGGGAGTAGAGTGGGGACAGGGGGAGTGGCCTCTCTTGGTCTGGTGTGCGGGTGGGAGTAGAGTGGGGACAGGGGGAGTGGCCTCTCTTGGTCTGGTGTGTGGGTGGGAGTAGAGTGGGGACAGGGGGAGTGGCCTCTCTTGGTCTGGTGTGCGGGTGGGAGTAGAGTGGGGACAGGGGGAGTGGCCTCTCTTGGTCTGGTGTGTGGGTGGGAGTAGAGTGGGGACAGGGGGAGTGGCCTCTCTTGGTCTGGTGTGTGGGTGGGAGTAGAGTGGGGCCAGGGGGAGTGGCCTCTCTTGGTCTGGTGTGTGGGTGGGAGTAGAGTGGGGACAGGGGGAGTGGCCTCTCTTGGTCTGGTGTGTGGGTGGGAGTAGAGTGGGGACAGGGGGAGTGGCCTCTCTTGCTGCTCACACCCCAGGCTCTGTCTGCCAGGAGAGGTCTGGAGAACAGCACACTAAAGACTGTAAACAAGGGAGCGGCCGGGTAGTGCAGCGGACTAAGCGTCTGTCTACCACCACAGAGCCAGTGGGATCTAATCCAGCTGTGGTGCTTCCGGGTTGGTCGGTCGTCCATACTGACACAATTGGCAGTGTTAGCGGGTGGGAAACTCACCAAATATCAGTGCAGTGCGACTGGATGTTTTCCCTTGTCGCACTGGTGCACCTCCCAGCAGGTGTGTGTGTGTGTGTGTGTGTGTGTGTGTGTGTGTGTGTGTGTGTGTGTGTGTGTGTGTGTGTGTGTGTGTGTGTGTGTGTGTGTGTGTGTGTGTGTGTGGGGATGATGTACAAT
>NW_028171350.1:0-58000 GCF_963971535.1 Notolepis coatsorum
AGTGGGGTGCGTTTGGGGGATTAAACTGGAAGTTCTGGGATGGAGCGAGGTGGGTCTTAAGTTCTGGGCCCATAGCTTGGAAGCTCTCTCTCAGCTCTCTTTCTCTGCCTTTGAAGTTTGTCCCGTGATCAGACAACAATGTAGACGGTTTTCCTTTCCGCGATGTGAATCTTCGGAAGGCCATAAGGAATGAGTCTGTGCTCATGGTTGGAAGGAGTTCGATATGTATCGCTCTGGTGGTCATGCATTTGAATACAATACCCCACCGCTTCTCGGTTCCTCTTCCTTTCTTTATATACAACGGGCCAAAACAGTCCATGCCTGTGGAGTGAAAGGGCTTGTCGCCGAGTCGGAGGCGACAGGGAGGTAGGTCAGCCATCCGGGGTATGCTGGGCTGCGCGCGCCACTTTCGGCAGTCTAGACAGGTTCGCTGGAAGCGTCGCACTGCTTCTCTCCCTTGAAGTATCCAATAGCGACGTCTGATCTCCGCGAAGACTCTCTCTGCTCCTGCGTGGTGCACATCCTCGTCGTATTTCTTTATGATCAGCTCTGTGACCTTGTGTCGGCTGTTCAAGACTATCGGGTACTTAACGTCATCCGGTAGGTCGGGGGCTCTCCGCAGACGACCACCCACTCTGATGAGATTATGGGCGTCACTCTCGGGTGCCAGGTGGAGCAGTCTGCTGTCTGATGGGACGGGCTTTCCTCCCTGTAGACAGTCTAGCTCATCGGGGAACGAGTCTCTCTGGGCTCGTTGTAGTAGAAGAAGTTCTGCTTCTTCGTAGTCAGTTGCTGAAATGTCAGTGGTGGGCTGAATCTCTGGGTGGTGCCACAGGAATGTCTTTAGCTGCGCACTCTGTAGGGTGAGGCAATCATCTATGTTGGGGTCTGTGGAGGCAACTGTGCTCAATCCACAGAACATAGGTTTCTTGTTTTCAGCCTCCTCTTTACTCACTTCCCGTGGGCGTAGGCTTGAGGAACTCTGGTCCGTCACTGTAGATGTTGTGACGGGTGAGGTCATCTAGGGACATTCCCCGGGTGATGACGTCAGCTGGGTTGTGTTTGGTGTCCACATACCGCCAGCTTGCTGCTTCTGTTAACTCTTGAATCTCTGTGACTCTGACTCCCACGAAGACCTTGTATCTGCATGAATCAGACTTGATCCATGTGAGTACTGTCGTAGAGTCTGACCACAAGATTGTTCTTTGCACCGGGATGGTGAGTTCACGTTGGATTAGCGTGGCTAGATGCGCTCCTGCTAGGGCTGCGCAGAGCTCTAGACGCGGGATAGATTGTTGCTTTCGTGGGGCTATTCTTGAGCGAGCCAGGATGAAAGCGGTGTGTATCTCTCCTCCCTTCTCTTGGGCACGCAAGTAGGCCACAGATCCATAGGCTACTTCGGAGGCGTCGCTGAAGACGTGTAGATCCATCTTGCATGTCTCTGGCCTCACTGTGGGTGGGAAGTAGCTGCGGCGTATGTTGACGCCTGGGAGTGAGCGGAGTTCCGTCTCCCACTCTCTCCATGTGGAGGCAAGGTGTGCGGGTATTGGGTCGTCCCAGCCCTGGTCCTTGTCCCATAGTGCTCGTACAATCATCTTTGCCCTGGTGGTGTAAGGTAGAATACATCCCAACGGGTCATATTGTCTGGCGAGTGTTCTGTACACACTCCGTCTGGTGGTCGGTATCGCCGTCGACCTTCCCTGCTCCGTGGTCAGGGGTTTGTGTCTATAGTGGAGCGAGTCTGTTTTGAAGCGCCAGACTAGTCCTAGTGTCATTTCTTGGGCTTCTCCTGGGATGGTCGCCATCCAGGTCTCGCTACTGGCTGCCTTGTCCGCGGGGGAGAGGCTGCGCAATACTTGCGGGTCGCTGCTGGCCCACTGCCTGAGATCAAAGCCGCCTTTGATCAGGGAGGCGCGTAGCTTGAGTAGGAGAGCCTCGGCTTCTTCTTGGGTCGAAACGCTTTGTAAACAGTTGTCCACGTAGAAACTGTTCTTCACACTGTGTCGGACCTCTTCATCTGCTGCTGGGTCCTCTGCGACGTGTTTCTGCAGTGCAAATGTAGCACAGCACGGGCTGCATGTGGTTCCGAAGGGGGGGACTTCCCATTGGTAGATGGCTGGGTGCTCATCTCCGATCCTCTCTCTCCATAGGAACCGCAGTAGGGGCTTATCCTCCTCCACTAGTCTCACCTGCAGGAACATCCCTTTGATATCCCCGCTGATAGCCACCTTGTCCTGGCGGAAGCGTAGTAGCACGCCTAGTAGAGAGGGGCCGAGTGTGGGGCCGGGCAAGAGCTCTTTATTCAGATTCTGGGATCCGATCTGGTAGCTGCAGTTAAACACAATGCGATCCTTGCCGTTGTGGTGGACCTTGTGGTGCGGCACGTACCATGATTCGGTCGTCTGATCGGCCTCTTTAATGTCAATCTTCATTACGTGTCTCGCTGTGATTAGCTTCTCAATCTCAGCGCGGTACACACTCTCTTGAGCGGGGTCTTTGGCTAGGCGCCGCTCTGTGTTCAATAGATACCGCTTCGTAGCTTCTTTCGTGGCGTGAAAGGTGGGCATTCCCTCTCGCCTCAGGAGTGGAGTTGCGTATCTCATCACTCCGCCGACTGTGACTCTCTTTGTCCCTTGCTCGAGGAGGTTTATGGCGTAAATGTCTTCTTTAGAACGAATGTCTTTCTTTTCGTTCTTAAAGGGCATTGTCTCTAGTGTCCATAGCCTCTCGACATGCTGCAGGAGAGTGGTGTCTTCTTCTGTCACTCTGGAGTGGAGGCAGCTAGTGGCTGCTGTTCGGTTGAGAGATTTAGCGAGGGGGCCTTGTAATGTCCATCCTAGGCGGGTCTCGACTGCTGCAGGACAGCCTCTGGGTCCTGTATGGACCCGGTCTATCGGGACTATGAGGTCTGCATGGTCGGAGCCTATCAGCAGAGTCGGGGTGGCGCCGTCTATGAGCGGGATAGGTAGTTGACGCAGGTGCACATATTTATCCATCAGTTTGGCGATGGGGTAGGTGTACTGTGATAGTCCTATTTCTTGGCTGGTGAAAGCATTTGTAATCCTATACCGTCTCTCTGGCTGCCCGCTTGCTGCGATAGTGAAGGAGACATTCTCGCCTTTTATCGTCTTTAAATCTCTTCTTATTGTCCGAATCGTCATCTGGTTCTCGCTCCCCCGCAGTCCCAGCTGGGCCGCAGCGGATGCGAGGAGAAGGGTCTTCTCTGACCCGTCATCAAGGACGGCGTAAGTGTCCATGACTTTATCTTGGTGGCTCAATGTTACACGGACTACCTTTAAGAGCACCTGGGCGCCGCTGCTGCTGGCGGGGTCAATGTACATGACACTTGCCTTTGTGCTGCTCGATGGTGCAGGTGCAGGCTTTCTTCTGTTACTGTCGTGTAGGACATCTAGGTGGGCTCCGTCACACCGACTGCACCTCTTCTTTAGGCGGCACTCGGCTGCCATGTGACTGCGCGCACATCGGTAACAGCGCCTGTTGGACTTTATCCATTGACTCACTTCTTCTGCACTCATCTTCTTGAACAGGTCACATTGTGACAGCCAGTGTTCCTTCTCGCAGTACGGGCACACCATCTTCCACTTCTCTTTTCTCGAGGGGGTACTGTGGTTCTTACTGCTCGGTACTGATTCTGATTGGTGCATGACAGTCACTGATCTTCTTCCATCGTTTACTCTCCTAGGTCCCTCTCTGGAGCTTGGTGTGCTCCGCACGAATGTATCCAAGCGTAGGCTGCTGACTTCTCTCGTCAGGAAGTCGGCTAAATCGAGGAGGGATGGTTCGGGACCGTTAGGATCACGGTGGTCTCTTTGCCGCCTAAAGCGCTCTTGTCTGGCGGGCGGCAGCTTCTCTAAAATCCTCTCGACGTTAGAGTTGGCGTATAGCTCGTGCATACCCTTTTCTCGTTGCGCTCCCAGCATCCCTACCAGGGACTGCACTTTTATAGACAGGTCGTCTAGTGAGCGATTGTCTGTTGCTGGGGGTAGGCGGTCAATATGCCTTATCTCTTGGATTACGTAATCCCATATACGTCCATATCTCTGGTCCAGCGCTGCTAGAGCCGCGGTGTATGGGGTCGTAGAGGTGGCATAGGCTAGCGCTATATTGTGCGCTCGGGGTACTTTCAGGTGCTTCAGTAATATTGCATACTTGTGGCGTTCGTCAACGACATCCACCATCATTGTCTCTAAGCACATCCGGAGCTCCGTGTACTGTGCTCGATTCTCATGGGTGAAGTCTGGAAACGTCGGTGTGCCAATGTATGACGCCGTGGATGGCTGGCACATCGGTGAGCGTTGGGAGAGAGGCCTCCTAGGCGAGTATCCTCTTGCGCCTCTCTGTGGGCTGGTACCGGCAGGGTACCATGGCCCGCTGGTCCAGGTGCTGTTCCTCGGGGCTGGTCGTGCGTCATGCTCACCCGTGAATAGAGTCGGGGGTCTGTAGCGCAGCGCCGCAGGGGTATAGCCTGGGCTGTACTGGACCTCCTGGTCCGGTGGAGTACTGTGCTGTCGTCGGGCTTGGTTCTCCTCCTCTCCCTCTTCTTCTTCTGTCAGGTCCTCTAGATCCTGTAGTCGTTTATTTAGCCTCTCCGCAGTGTATGCTGCTCCTTCCTTGTAGCTGGGTCTCGCTTGGACCGGTCGGGGAAGGGGGTCTGCGGGTGGTATAGGCTCTCTCTGGTGGTCAAGTTCAGGGTCGCTTGGTCGGTTAGGGGATGCTGCCCTTGACTGTTGTCTCGACGAGGCCCTTGAACCCCTGGCGGAGGGAGAGGGTGTTGCCTTGGTGATCAGCTGCTCCATTAGCTGCGCTTGTAGTCTGTCGCGCTCGCCCTGTAGTCTGTCGCGCTCGGCTTCGCGCTGGATGAGAGCGATGTCGCGCTCTGCTTCTCTTTGGGCACCGTCAGCGGCGCGCTGGGTGTCGGACCGGTCTCTTGCCATATTCTCTTCCGTCTGAAGGCGTCTCATCTCCAGGCGTATGTGCTCTTCTTCGCTCCGTTGCTGTGTTTGGAGTCGATCGCGTTCGGTAGAGGCTGTCAGGCTGACGAGGAACGCCTGTGACAGCATCCTCTCCGCCTCGCTGGGGGAAGACGCTTGTAGAGGTGAGCCGCTCCTGGCTGTACTCGTTGGGGAGTCCTGGAGCTCTATCTCCTCGGCGCTCTCCTCATCTTGTTCCGTGCCGGGTTCCACCTCTGGAGGGTTGTCTTCCTCCCGGAGCTGGTCGGGGAATACTTCTTCGGTATTGGCGGGGGGTAAAGGCATGTCTGTTCCCTCCTGGTCCCCACCGTGAGCTTGGTCAGTTACATTAGAACCCACTAGGGCCTCTGTGGTCGGGGTAACCTGGTCGTTAAGGTCAGACATAATTTTACTTTCTACTTTTACCGCGTTTACCGTCTGTAGAAGGCTAGGTAGTTGACTGACAGCGTAATCCTCTAAGTACTGAGGTGTCTGTCGTCTGCGCCGCGGGCGTTCTACTTTAGGAGGACCGTTTCGTGGAGTGTTCATCATAGGCCATTTCAATATTAATAACACTATATTAATATTACACTAGTTACCCTCCGGCTCGAAGGACCAATTGTAACTGAGGGGTACAATTCCCTGACTGTATTGATAAGTATGGTATCATTAAACCACTACCGCTTGATGTACTTTAACTTCTGGCCATACAGTACACGATATCTAAGTATGATGAACACTTTCCCACATATGAAATCAGGTCCACACAAATATAACAGTCGAAGGTTTAATATAGCAAAAGGTATATACAACATTCACTTAATTACATTTATGATTTGAATGCACTTGTAAGGCAAATGAGTATTCGTAGGCAAATCAACACTGAATGTCCAATCTCTGGTTACGCAGGAAGCAAGTATACAACCTGGTTCTTTAGGGAACTATAGCGATGGTACTTAAGGATTATAGCGGGATACTAAAGGGGTCCTGCTGGTTGTAAGTCAGTAGGGGGGGGGGGGGTTTGGAGAGCCGTCAGCTGCATCCCATCTGGCCAACGATTCCTGGGGAGAATTCAGGTACAGAACACAGTGCCCGCAGGATCTTGATCCACAGATGAATACACTTGGGCCCTCTTGTAGACGGTAGCTGTAGGCTGTAGGTCCACAACGAAGGAGAAGCGAGGCGGCCTCGGTCTGGGTTGAGCGCCGTCTCACCTGGGCTCCTCTCGGGGGTAATTCCAACACTCACCGGCGTTGGCTGTTATCCGCTCCACAAATCAAAGCACCCAAAGCAAATAGATATTCCATGCCGTATAGGCTCAGCAGTCGTCCGGGTAGGTAATCCAATGTGCAGGTCCCCCTCGGTCCTCGTCTAGAACTCCTCGGATGCAAGCACCACACGTGGTCTGCCCAGCCTGGTTAATCTTCTAGATAACACGAGGAGGCGATGGGGGTGCTACTCACTTTAGAACTCGATACCGCACGATGCACCATACATAATAGACTATTATTAACTTAATAGAAATACGTCCCACTCGACGGTACAGTGCCAAACTATGACAATTCAGCTATGAATTTACACGAGGTCTCAATGCCTATTCTGGGGCCAAATAGGCCATACTGCACCACACGTGGGTCGTGGGTGAGGCTTCACGTCTGTTACTAGGTTGGAGGGTAAAGGACTAATGGACTAAAAGAAAGTTCTACTTTACTTGCGCCATATTTATATGCACGGTGAACAAATAGTACCATTCGTATTTCGGTAGCCGTATTCCTACGCGGAACCGGGGCTAGTTGGGACATGTTCGTCGGCACTATTGAACTTGACTCAAGGGGCTTGTCTGCTGGCGCCAGGTTCTTGTCCAATGAGAGAATGAACTATTATGGGCTGTAGTAGACTAAAGGGATATTCAGTGTATATGTACAAAGAATATACAAGGGATATCAAACGATATACAAATACTATTAAATATATATCCATAAATAAATATATATATTCGGTTTAATCTGATCCTTCACAACAGCCACCGTTGTAAATACCTTCCCCCCCGCCAAAGCACACATTCTAAAGGAGAAGGTATAGAGTCATTTATTATCTTTAAAAAAACAGATGGCGGTTGAAACCAAACCCTTCCCCCACTGGATCATTAGGTCTGAAGGCCAGCTAAGTTAGTATTTCAACTGTTCTTTATGTACTTAGGCCAGGACCCAAAAGGTCATGCAGGAAACCAATTGCTTAAAATAGGTGATTAGATCACAAGTCTAGCTTGAGGGCCCGAGCAGCTGGTCGCCTGCTAGGCACCGGGTACTCCTTGGTTGAGATTTCAATAAAGGAGAAAACTAATTGCCTAAAAGTTTAGAGAAACAATTAACCAGAGAAAAATACATAATTAACTATAAGACTAATCAACTCGGTATAAAACTAAACAAGATACTTAGAGTGTTCTATAAAGCTAAAACAAAGTTAAAGATTACTTTAGAGAATAGAAATATAACCAGTATGATTACAACAAAAGGTTTAACTACAAAGTTACATGGGGACAAAACTCAAGGAAAGACTGTTAGGAACTGTAGTCAAAATAAAGAATAAATCTCTTAATGATAAGGATAAGAAAACCATGACAAAGTACTTTTTATCTGTTAAATCAAGAAGCCACGTATGCTCTATTTCTGTTTAAGGAGAGAGGGCCGTGAGAACTGTAAAACTTCCATATAAGGGGACGAAATGATTGAAATAGTCCCTAGATGTAAATAGGACCGGCCCCTTTAAAGATCCAAAATGGCCGATATCACGTTAAGCCAATAGAAAAAAGTGACGCCCCTAGCTATCGTCACCAGGACGACGCGGGAAAAAGGGGCGGAGATTTGTCTTTATCTACAGACGCTGGAAAGACGATCCTGAGAGAAGAAAAACGAGCGCTCCCAGCTCTGTGCTACAGGATCGCGGAAGACCAGAGTTGCCGGGGGCAACCAGCACAAACAAAGGATCAGTCTCGTGTTGCCAAGGACGACCTGAAACAACCAAACGGGAGAGAGCTGGCACCAGACGATCCGAGAACAGACGATTCAAGATCAGAGACATGAACCAACAGCCAAACCGAAGACGATGATTTTAGATATAGACAGTAAATTCAGTACTTGTTTGATTCATTTAGTTTGTGTTTATTGGAATGAATAAACCCATCAAAACATCTCGTCCGTGCTTCCTTCCTGCAAACGAACCCAAATTGAAACGCAACAAACGCAGAGAGAAGGGTAATTCCACTATACGATCAGAGAGATGTTATACATTATGAATGATACTTCAGCAGGTTAACAGCCCAGGCAACAGGAAGCCTAAAGTAAAGATGTTCCACAATGAATGAATAGGCTACTAACAACAAGGAAGCCTTTTTAGTGTGTGTGTGTGTGTGTGTGTGTGTGTGTGTGTGTGTGTGTGTGTGTGTGTGTGTGTGTGTGTGTGTGTGTGCGCGCGCGCGTGCGTGCGTACGGGCCTTACCTTGGGATAGTGTGTCCTCAATGTAGGGATCAGGGTAGAGGATCTCGTCGGGGCTGTTGAAGGGGAATGCCCCGTGCGCCATGCAGTACAGCACCACCCCCACCTGCCACACAGTGAGCCCCACTGCCGTGTAGGAACTAGGTGGGCGATGCCACTCTGGAGGAATGTACTCACTGGTTCCTGGAGAGAGACAGAGAGAGAAAACAATATGAAGAGAAGCAGAGAGAGAGAGAGAGAGAGAGAGAGAGAGAGAGAGAGGATGGAGGGCTGGGTAGTGAAGGGTCAGAACAGAACAGAACAGTAAGATGGAGGGCTGGGCAGTGAAGGGTCAGAACAGACCAGAACAGTAAGATGGAGGGCTGGGTAGTGAAGGGTCAGAACAGAACAGAACAGTAAGATGGAGGGCTGGGTAGTGAAGGGTCAGAACAGACCAGAACAGTAAGATGGAGGGCTGGGTAGTGAAGGGTCAGAACAGACCAGAACAGTAAGATGGAGGGCTGGGCAGTGAAGGGTCAGAACAGACCAGAACAGTAAGATGGAGGGCTGGGCAGTGAAGGGTCAGACCAGACCAGAACAGTAGGATGGAGGGCTGGGTAGTGAAGGGTCAGACCAGACCAGAACAGTAAGATGGAGGGCTGGGCAGTGAAGGGTCAGACCAGACCAGAACAGTAAGATGGAGGGCTGGGTAGTGAAGGGTCAGAACAGACCAGAACAGTAAGATGGAGGGCTGGGCAGTGAAGGGTCA
This sequence comes from Notolepis coatsorum, assembly GCF_963971535.1. Classification (NCBI taxonomy): domain Eukaryota; kingdom Metazoa; phylum Chordata; class Actinopteri; order Aulopiformes; family Paralepididae; genus Notolepis; species Notolepis coatsorum. Next base: position 9,214 of record NW_028171350.1, read on the forward strand.
GACCAGACCAGAACAGTAGGATGGAGGGCTGGGTAGTGAAGGGTCAGAACAGACCAGAACAGTAGGATGGAGGGCTGGGTAGTGAAGGGTCAGAACAGACCAGAACAGTAAGATGGAGGGCTGGGCAGTGAAGGGTCAGACCAGACCAGAACAGTAGGATGGAGGGCTGGGTAGTGAAGGGTCAGAACAGACCAGAACAGTAAGATGGAGGGCTGGGCAGTGAAGGGTCAGAACAGACCAGAACAGTAAGATGGAGGGCTGGGCAGTGAAGGGTCAGAACAGAACAGAACAGTAAGATGGAGGGCTGGGCAGTGAAGGGTCAGAACAGACCAGAACAGTAGGATGGAGGGCTGGGTAGTGAAGGGTCAGAACAGACCAGAACAGTAAGATGGAGGGCTGGGTAGTGAAGGGTCAGAACAGACCAGAACAGTAAGATGGAGGGCTGGGCAGTGAAGGGTCAGAACAGAACAGAACAGTAAGATGGAGGGCTGGGCAGTGAAGGGTCAGAACAGACCAGAACAGTAAGATGGAGGGCTGGGTAGTGAAGGGTCAGAACAGACCAGAACAGTAAGATGGAGGGCTGGGCAGTGAAGGGTCAGAACAGACCAGAACAGTAAGATGGAGGGCTGGGCAGTGAAGGGTCAGACCAGACCAGAACAGTAGGATGGAGGGCTGGGTAGTGAAGGGTCAGACCAGACCAGAACAGTAAGATGGAGGGCTGGGCAGTGAAGGGTCAGACCAGACCAGAACAGTAAGATGGAGGGCTGGGTAGTGAAGGGTCAGAACAGACCAGAACAGTAAGATGGAGGGCTGGGCAGTGAAGGGTCAGACCAGACCAGAACAGTAGGATGGAGGGCTGGGTAGTGAAGGGTCAGAACAGACCAGAACAGTAGGATGGAGGGCTGGGTAGTGAAGGGTCAGAACAGACCAGAACAGTAAGATGGAGGGCTGGGTAGTGAAGGGTCAGACCAGACCAGAACAGTAGGATGGAGGGCTGGGTAGTGAAGGGTCAGAACAGACCAGAACAGTAAGATGGAGGGCTGGGCAGTGAAGGGTCAGAACAGAACAGAACAGTAAGATGGAGGGCTGGGCAGTGAAGGGTCAGAACAGACCAGAACAGTAAGATGGAGGGCTGGGTAGTGAAGGGTCAGAACAGAACAGAACAGTAAGATGGAGGGCTGGGCAGTGAAGGGTCAGACCAGACCAGAACAGTAGGATGGAGGGCTGGGTAGTGAAGGGTCAGAACAGAACAGAACAGTAAGATGGAGGGCTGGGTAGTGAAGGGTCAGACCAGACCAGAACAGTAAGATGGAGGGCTGGGTAGTGAAGGGTCAGACCAGAACAGGGCAGCATACCTTTTAACTCCTCGTACACTCCATCATGCAGGTCGCAGCCACAGCCAAAGTCTATGAGCCTGAGGCGCGGGATGTCAGAACCGGTTTCTACCAGGATGTTATCCAGTTTAATGTCCCGGTGCAGAACTCCTCTAGAGTGGACCTCTATTACAGCCAGAACCAGCTGCCGCAGGAAGACCTGGAACACAGAGAGAGAGAATGTTGATGAAAGAGAGAGAGAGAGAGAGAGAGAGAATGTTGATGAAACAGAGAGAGAATGTTGATGAAACAGAGAGAGAGAGAATGTTGATGAAACAGAGAGAGAATGTTGATGAAACAGAGAGAGAATGTTGATGAAACAGAGAGAGAATGTTGATGAAACAGAGAGAGAGACAATGTTGATGAAACAGAGAGAGAATGTTGACAGAATAGAGAGAGAATGTTGACGAAATATAGAGAGAGAATGTTGACGAAATATAGAGAGATGTTGATGAAATATATAGAGAGAATGTTGATGAAATATATATAGAGAGTGTTAAAGTTAGAGGTTCTATGTAGGATTGCAAGTAAATGTCTAACTGTATATATAACTGTTTCCACTAGAGGGCGCTCTAGGCGGAGCCACTAATGCTGCCACCAGGTGGCGAGTATTTAAGGGGATGTCTCCTCCCCCTCTACCTCTTTCCCCACCTGCCTCTCACGGAGAGGAGAACTCATGTGCTGCTGCTTTACCATGTGAATAATAAACCACGCCAAAGGCTAAAGATAGAAACCATGCCTCTTGACCACATTATTGTCGCCCCATAGCCAGATTCTGTCAACAGGTTATGGGCCCAGATCACGCAGGGGCGAAATAATAAGGGTAGCAAGTTTAGCTGAAGTATAGGCTAGGTTAGCGCCGGGAGCACCGCGTGGCTAGACGCTAGGCCAACAAGAGCTAAAGCTACGCCCACCATCAAACAAGAGGATGGCGACCAAGGGAAGGAGCAAATGGCCCTCATTCAATGGAAAGGCAGAGGACTACAAGCTCTGGGAAGAGCGCATGTTATGCTGCATGCACGGCGTGGGACTGAAGACGACGATCTTGACGGCCCCCACGGCAGACCTGACGGCGGAAAGCACAAGCCCTGGACGACAAGCGTAATGCAGACTCATACTGTGAGTTAGCGCCACTGCTCGACGACACAAGCTTGGGGCTGATATTCCGCGACACTAAAGACAAAGGCAGAGAAAGCCTGGGGGTGTTGAGAGAGCATTATATCGGGCAAGGAAGACCCAGAGTCGTGGCCCTCTACATAACACTAACAGCACTGAAGAAGGGGCACACCGAGACTGTGACTGAATACGTCATCAGAGCTGAGCAGATCATGATGGCATTGAAGAGTGCAGGAGAAGCACCAAGCGATGGGCTAATGATGGCGATGGTGATGAGAGGACTACCGGAGCTGTACAAACCGTTCACACTCCTGGTAACACACGGTTCAGCGGACATGCCGCTGGGAAAGTTCAAACCCAAGTTACGAAACTTCGAGGCCTCAGAATGCAGAGGGAGAAGACCAGGCCCACGGCGGAGCTGGCGTGTTGGCGATGCAGAGAGAAAGGCCATCGGAGAGGCGACTGCACAAAGACTGTCTAGTGTAGCTTCTGCAAATCCACGGGGCACACAGACAGAGCGTGCATGAAGAAACACGACCAGAGCACGGGATACGCGCATGGACAAGATGACGGCCATGGACGAGACGGCGGCTACGGACAAGATGGCGGCTGTGGACAAGATGGCGGCAGCGGACAAGATGGCGGCGACGGTCGACGTGAGACAGATCGAGATGACGCCCGGAGAGTAATGGGACAAGAAGACTTCGCTTTCGGGGCGCGGACAGCGTGCGTCGCCAGGCCGGCGCAGCTGCAGCGGGCCCAGAGAAAGGGACTGATCGTGGACACAGGTGCGTCGTCCCACGTCATCAACGACAGGAGCCGGTTCAAGAACTTTGACAACACTTTCCACCCGGAGAGACACAGCATGGAGCTGGCAGACGGGAAGCGCGCCTATGGGTTGGCGCAAGAGAGAGGAGACGCACAGGTATGCCTCACAGACAGTGGGGGGCGCCGGTGTACAGTGACGTTAAATAACGCTCTCTACGTACCATCGTTCCCACAAGGACTATTCTCTGTAATAGCTGCTACTGCAAACGGTGCCAAAGTATTCTTCGATAAAGGTAAACATTTTCTTGTAGAGCAGGGGTCAGGAACCTTTTTGACTGGGAGAGCCATAAAAGCCAAATATTTCTAAATATATTTCATTGAGAGCCATATAGTATTTTTAACGTATAATAAATTAAATATGTCTTACTTTTAATGCAACTTCTGGTGCTGCATGGTTTTGCTGCATGGTTTTGCTATTATATACACACACACACACACACACACACACATATATAACGGGTACGTCCTAGTACCCGTCACGAAATTCGACCGTGCCTCGAGTGGGAGTCGAACCCCGAGCGTCTGCTCCGGGGCCAGTATAGCAAACCGCTGCGCCAAGAAGGGAATTCCCCCCTAAGCGCTCGGTTTATCTGCCTCTGGGGAGTGAGTTTTACACACTTCTATGTGCCGTAGTCACACTATCGCGGCACATATCCGTTACACATACACAAACACCCATACACAAACACACACTTACACAAACACATATACACACACACACAACACACACACACACACACACAACACAAACCACCTACCTTGGCTTGGAACTCCGGCAGCGTCCCCCCTTCTCTCCAGATGTAATCGACAAGGTTGGTCGACGGGACGGGTCTCTCCAGGACGAGCAGTACCTCCTGCTCCAGGCTGTACCAGTCCAACAGGGCCACGGCTGCGCTCTGTCCCGGCTCCCCTGCCACCCTCAGCAGGAGCTGCACCTCCAGGGGGACCTCATCCATAGTTGAGCCTGTCACCTGGGTGTAGGTGACTCTGTGCTGGGGAATGTGTTTTACCGCCACCTACAGGACAGACACAAAAACACTCTTCTATTGTCTGCAGCACTTAGACAACATAAGGTCAAGCAAACTTTGTGTGTGTGTGTGTGTCAAGTCAAACATGGTAACAAAGGCTGCCAATGAGCAGCCAGGCCTTCTAGTGAAGAGTGGATTACAAGAGCATCCAGTTATGATGATGCTTCTTGAGGTCACTGCAAATGCTGGACAGAAAATTGGAACATTACTAAGGATTTGGATGGTCGACTAGGATTGGCCAAAATTTGCCGTTAGTCGACTATTGGTCGACTTAAAAAAAGAAAAAAAAATATAATATTTTAAAACGTTTTTTTTTTTTTTTTTTTTTACATTTTTTATCATTCCATTTGGGCTGTGGGGGGTGCTTAATGTCTGAAGGAGTTGACTGAAGGCTTCTTGTCCTCTGCAAAAGCATGCAATTGGTCCACTGACGGATACATCTTGATATTGGTCTAGTCTAGTGTGTTCATTAGATGGGTGAAATCCTCTTTCAGTGCCTCTGTGCCTGTTTTCTTAGGCAGTTAGCCTCTGGTATGCGTGCCATTAGCGTTAGCCACGCTTCTAGGCCTCTTTTCTTTTGGAAAAAATGACAAAAAAAATAAAAATTTTAATTTTTTTGTTTTGTTTTTTTTGTTATTATATTCGACTAAGAGGTTGGCCAGTCGACTACGGCTCCTTTCGACCGATTAGTCGACTAATCGATTAATAGGGGTCAGCCCTGGATTAGACAGCATTGCAGATGTGCACAAAAGTGTGACCCCCAAGAGACTGTAGAAACTCTTTCCAGACATATCCCTGGAAGAACTCGCAAGACCCAGAGACATAGATCTTCTCATCAGCCACAGGGAAGGTCGACTAGCACCTCAGAGGATCAGAGTTGTCGGAGACCTCATGCTGTGGGATGGACCACTGGGAAAGACAATCGGAGGAACTCATCCTGATCTCTTTGAGGAGCTCACCATGTCAGCCCACGTGTCCAAAACACACTTTGCAAGGTCAATGAGAGCAGCCGCTGTAAAGTATGAGGAGCTCACCAGAAAGATCCCAGAGCAACTCCCACCAACCAAAGGTGACATCCAGGAGTCAAGGACTTCTTGAGGAACATCATGTACTCCATGATAGCTATGTTGATAACATTCTCACATCCCACAACAACCTTGACCAGCTGAAAACCATCACAGCGAATGTGGAGCGGATCCTGAAAGCTGGAGGTTTCAAGCTCAAACCTTGGGTCTTCTCGAGGCAAAGTGGGAGGAAGGAGTGCATCGACAAGTTGGAGAAAACCATAGTCTTGCCAAACCAAATGCGCAGTGACGACAACAAGGCACTTGGCCGGGGTTACATAGTAGAGGAAGACAAGCTACACGTCATGTCTGCAATCAATTTCTCGAAGAGAAAGCAAAAGGTGCGACTTGGCCAAGACCTCCTGCAAAAGCAAATCAGAACCCAGACACCAAACCCCCTCACATGCAGAGAACGAGGAAGCTATGGCTATCAAAAACTCTTTGCCAATAGGATCGGGGAGATCCAAAGCAATACAAACACCCAGGAATGGTGGTGGATTCCTGCTCCGCAAAACATTACTGATGTTATCACCAGAAGAGCCGGCCCCCAAGACCTAGTTGAAGACTCAGAGTGGCAGAATGGGCCAAAGTTCTTGAGTTTGCCAGAGAAGGATTGGCCAATCAGATCGGCCAAAGAGCTAGCAGCCACTGCCAGGGAAAGCGTCAACAAGCTGCAAAGGAAGGCATTTGTTGCTGTACTGACAAGGGCCAAGGTAAAGGAGCAAGAACCAAAACAAAATCAGAACCAGGTCCAAGCAGAAAAAAGGAGACCAACCCGACTGGTCAAAACTGTCACATGGACCTGGAGGGCAGCGAAAAGGTTCATTGGATGAAGTCCAAGGGCCGTGGACAGCCCAAAGTGGGAGGCTGTCTCACCAGCAAGAGTCATCTCGGGAAGAGAACGAGAGGATGCCTTAAGAGACATTTTCCTTGCTGTGCAAGAGGGCACAACCTTCCCAAGAACCACTACAGAAAGGCTAGTAGTCTACAAGGACCAAGAATCTGGGCTGTTGGTTTGTGGTGGCCGAGTGCAGGCCTTCTGCGGGCCTCCGAGTGCAGGCCTTCGAAGAAGACCAAAAAACAAGCCACCAGACCCCTACTGGCAAAAGAGAAAAGTTCCAAGCCACTATCCTTCACAGGGACGTCCAGCGGCTGGTTGTCTTGCTACCTGCTGAAGAACAGAGTCAAATCAAGTAGTCGCTGTGAAATCTCAACTTGAGCAAGAACCACCAAGTTTGCCTTTGAAGCTGGCGATCTCCCCAATGGTCCATGGAGATATCGAGTGGGAGGTGTCAAGTCAAACTAGATCTCCCAACCTCCTGAACCCACACATGACCCAGTCCTGGCACCCCCCCCCCCTCTCACACACACACACACACACACACACGCACACGCACACGCACACGCACACACACACACACACACACACACACACACACACACACACACACACACACACACACACACACACACACACACACACACAACACACACACACAAACACTAACACACTGTCAGGGCAAAACTGCTCTCACATGGGCTGATTGGTAACCAATTAACTCTCACTGACTGCCACCCCAATCAGGACTCAATCAGCAGCAGCTGGCAGTACTGCTTTTAGCAGATTCACAGTCTGCAGACATTCAACATGGACTGTGCATGTACTCACAACCCGCATAGGCAGCCGGTAAGGATATTTGATTGTGTGTATATATGGGGATGTATTTATGTATGGTTTAACTTAAGTGTTTATTTGGGAATGTATTTATGTATGGTTAAGTATTTACTTTAAAGTATGTTACATTACTAGCCCACATTTAAAGTAGTCAAAAGAGAGTCATTATCTTTGTACATTGCATAGATTTTATAGTGGTATGATGCATAATGGTGGAGTAAGGTAATTAACTTCAACTTCCAATGTGTATTTTATTTCCTGTATTTTTCTGTGTTTTGTTCTAAACGTTTTTTTTACCTAAATTGCTAATTGCCAAATGCAAATAGTAGAACCATATAAAGACCATCTACTGGCAAAAAATGGCTGAAGGAGGTAGTGTAGTATCCTAGGGATATCTGTGTAGCCCATAGCCTACCACAGCACAGCAATGATGCGTGCGTGATGATGTGTTACGTATTCCAGTCATCTGATATGCAGGCGCTGTTCCTTGTGTTGTCATTGCTGCCCGGGACGTGTGAATAAACGGTAACCCAATAAGCAGTCGTCCGATTCTATCATTCCCTATAGACACTAAGAGTGACATTAAGCGGAATATTACATGGTGTCAGAAGCGGGGTCTTTTTCGAACCCATGCCAAGAAAGAGAAAGAGAAAGAAGGACAATATGGAGGCTGCAGCAGTACCAATGCCGACGATGCATTGGGAATCCTCAAACCTACCTGACGCATGGAAAAAATTCCGCCAGCACGTCGAGCTAATGTTTAGCGGCCCGTTCAACGGCAAGACAGAGGAAATCAAATGCAGCTACCTCCTATTATGGATCGGGGAAAAGGGAAGAGACATCTTCAACACCTGGCAGTTGTCCGACGCCGACAGGAAGAAGCTTAAAAGCTACTACGACAAATATGAAGAGTATGTTATGCCAAAGGCGAATCCCATATTTGCAAGGTACAAATTTCAGGAGAAGGTCCAGGGGCCTAGCGAAAGTGTTGACCAGTTTGTTACAGAACTAAGACTGCTCGTGAATGACTGTAATTACCCCAATAGTGAGGAGATGGTTAGAGATAGAATTGTTTTCTCTACAAACTCCGTAAGGGTCCGTGAGAAGCTATTGAGCCACAGGGCAGCGCTAACGTTCGAGAAGGCCATGGACATAGCACGCTCCCACGAGCTAGCCCAGGTGCAGATGAAGCTAATGATTAGCCCAGGGGCTAACGCTAGCCAGGACGTGCACGCGGTCGGCAAGAAGCCGTACGGGGCACGTGCACAGCGCCCAGCCATGGACAAATACAGAAGCAACAGAGAAGACTCGACAGATAACACATGTAGGAACTGTGGAAGAGAGCGCCACACGGAGTCAGAAGACTGCCCAGCTAAAGGTCGCAAATGCAATAAATGCCAGAAATTCAACCATTTTGCAAACGTGTGCAGAAGCCGCACAGACGTGCACGGCAAGAGGAAGGACGTGCACGAGGTATCAGAGGAATGTGCATGTGCGCAACAGGATGACGAATGGTTTGTGGACTCCATCGTAACGGAGCACGCAGACACGAAGCGAGAACAGGCGTTCGCTGAGTTGGAGTCAACAAGCACAAAATAATGTTTAAAATTGACACTGGTGCACAAGCGAACGTAATGCCAACAGCAACCTTCCACCAGATGTACGGAAAAGTGACACTAGGCCCACCATCCAGCCGACTCTCAGGATATGGTGGCCATGCTCTCAAGGTAGAGGGGTCATGCAAACTCACATGCAAGCATAAAGAAAATGTGCAAATGTTGGACTTTGATGTTGTGACCACTAATTCCCCCCCTGTATTGAGTTTAAGAGCATGCCTAGATCTGAACTTAGTAAAAATGATACACATTGTGGATGCACAGGTAGAGGACCCTGTTAACATCAGGCAGGAGTTTGAATGAATGAATGAATGAGAACTTTATTAACAGATTGCAGAATGGGTACAGTACAGTACGGCTCAATACATACAATTGTTAAGGGGATGCAGACCAGAGAAAGACTTTCGTCTTGTTTACATCAGGGTCCCCCATTTTCAATTCATCGTAACATATATGACATACAGATAGACAGTACTGCTACATCTATACATTTATGACATACCAGATTTGCAATTACAGTACTGTTTGTGATACAAAAAGAGTCCAGAAAGAAAAGAGTATATACATTAGGCGTAGAAACCGTACATTGGATTGGGTAGGTGGGGGTGGGGGGGGACTGTACATTGGAGGTGGTTGGGTGGGTGGGGGGGGGGGGGGTTGGGTAGGAGTGGGGGGGGGGGGGGGGGGGGGGGGGGTTGGGTAGGAGGGGTGGGTGGGGGACACTGTACAACTGTACAAACAACACTGTACATTGGATTATTGACAAGACCATACTTGGTAATTTACTGTACATTGGAGGGGGTTGTGTTCGGACATTTACAGGGGCCAGTTTCGAGTTGCAGTCTCCCTTAGGTGTTTTTTGAGAGTGTTTTTGAAAGTGGGTAGTGATTCACATTCCTTTACAGCTTTGGGTAGGGCGTTCCACATTGATGTGGCATAATTGCGAAACGTGTTTAGTCCCTTGTTTGAGCCGAATCTGGGTTTAACATGATTTGTGGAGCTCCCTCTGGTGTTGTGATCGTGGTATTCACTGACCTTTGGGAAGTATTTTGTCATGTACATGGGTACCTTGGTCGTGTAGTGTATCTTGTAGACCAGGCCCATTGCAAGTTGCTGTACTCTGTCGTCTACTCTAAGCCATCCTAGGTTGTCAAAGTGGGCAGGGGTGAGGTGGGTTCTAGGAGTAAGGTCAAGCAGTAGTCTGACCAGTTTGTTTTGAGATGTTTGTAATTTTGTTTTTAGCGCCTTTGAGGTGCTTTGGTACCATGAGGTGCAAGCATAGTCGTAGTACCCTTGAATGAGTGCTCCTGCTAGAGTCTTCAGGGTATTCTTGTTTACCAGTGAGGAGATCCGGTACAAGAATCGTGTTCGTTGGTTGACTTTTTTTATTACATTGGATGCCATTTTGTCACAGGAAAGATGTGTTTCAGGGCATCGGGCTATTCCCAGGCGAATGCAGTATCAGCATAGACCCAGCGGCTACGCCAGTCATATACCCCCCCAGGCGCATTCCATACGCTCTCCGTGGGCGTCTCAAAGAGGAACTGGACAACATGGAGAAGTCAAACGTCATAAAGAAGGTGACAGAACCCACAGAATGGGTCAGCGCCCTCGTCGTTGTGGAAAGACGCGACGGTAGGCTACGAGTGTGTTTGGACCCCCGAGACCTCAACAGGGCGATCCAGAGATCACACTACCCGCTCCCAACATTGGACGACATAACCCCAAGGCTCGCCGGAGCAAAGTACTTCAGTGTACTCGACGCAAGATCGGGCTACTGGGCGATCAAACTGACTGAACAATCATCAAAGTTAACTACTTTCAACACGGTGCACGGAAGATACAGGTTCCTACGGCTCCCATTTGGGATCATCTCAGCGCAGGATGAGTTCCAGAGGCGGATCGATGACACATATGAGGGACTGTCGGGTGTGGCCGCCATCGTGGACGACGTGTTGGTCTACGGCCACACCAGAGCCGAGCATGATGCCAACCTGCGCGCCATGCTACAAAGGACAAGGGAAAGAGGGGTGAAACTCAACCCAGACAAGAGTGTCATCTGTGTGACCGAGGTAAGCTACTTCGGTCACAGACTGACACAGGAAGGCATTCGACCAGACCCAGACAAGGTCAAAGCGATCAGGGAGATGGAGCCGCCAAAGAACAAGGCTGAGCTGGAAACGATCTTAGGAATGGTCACATACCTCTCAAAGTTTGCTCCAGGACTGTCCGACGTGAACGCGCCACTGCGCCAACTCGTGAAGGAAAGCAGTGAATTCCAGTGGGACCCTGTGCACGACCAAGCGTTCCAACAGATGAAAGAGCTCATAACCCGTGAGCCGGGCCCCGTCCTGGAACCCACACGTTGGGGAATATGCAGAGCCCGGGTGCTCGTCGCGTCAACAGCAACTTCCGATTGGCTGACTGGCTGCAGAAGAATGGCAACGCCCACGTCGACCCCGCGACTCTGGACGTCGGAAGGGAGGGCGGCGGCCTCTGTGACGGACAGGTGTTTGAACGGACAGAAGGAGGCCCTCTTGAGGGGAACTCCTCTGCCCTTCTCTCCACTACCAGCACACAGTTCACCACCACCTCATCCCCAAGGCTACCAGTACAGTGCCCAGTAATGCTCTGCACAAAACGGGCACACTGTGGGGCTGCGTGATCCTTTGCCAAATGAACGAGTATCTTAGTGACGTTATCCATGATAATATAATGATCGACTTCTTTCGGTAAATGACAACCACTTTTGCTTGTCATTTCATATGGCCAGCTGCTGCATGATAGCTACTGCGTTTGGAAACCTTGTGGAAACCTTGTTAATGATGGGACATCCATTCTCATTTATTGTCAATAGGCTACATAATACAACCTTCTCCTGCCTGAAAGTGTTTAAATGTTTGACTTTCAATACAAGTCAACTTTCTATCATTGAACTGATCCCAACCCAGGTGTATCTGACTTACAGGTAGCTTGTCCTCTTTGCGATAGCCGGCAAACACGGTTCCAAAGGCTCCTTGCCCCAGAGACTCCTGTTCCTCATACTGGAGCTCAAAAGCCGCTTTGACCTGCTTTGACCATTCCTCCTCTTCCTCCTCCTCATCATCTGTCACCACAAGATGGAGCCAGGGGTGCAGCAACAGCTCCTCTAGGGTCAGTCGGTCTGCAGGGTCTTTAGAAAGACATCTCCGCAACATATGGTTGCGTCCTGGAGGGCGAGAGAGAGCTAGAGAGAGAGAGAGAGAGAGAGAGAGAGAGAGATTTTGGTGAAAATCTTTGCTGTGTGTAATATGTCTGCATTTACATGTTAAGCTCTTATCTAGAGCAACTATAAGTGCTTAAGTGCTCCAGTAAAGTTTGCACAAATGCCAGTATTGGCAACATAGCAAGTAGGCAGAGAAAGCAGCACTAATAGCAGGTTAACAGCCTGAGAACAGGAAGCCTAAAATAAAGATGTTCCACAATGAATGAATAGGCTACTAACAACAAGGACGCTTTTTGCGTGTGTGTGTGTGTGCGTGTGTGTGTGTGTGTGTGTGCGTGTGTGCGTGTGTGTGTGTGAGCGTGTGTGTGTGTGTGTGTGTGTGTGAGCGTGTGTGTGTGTGTGTGTGCGTGTGTGTGTGTGTGTGTGTGTGTGTGTGTGAGCGTGTGTGTGTGTGTGTGTGTGTGTGTGTGTGTGTGTGTGTGCGCCTTACCAATGTAGGGATCCAGGTTGAGGATCTCTTGGATGCTCCTGAAGGGGAGGTCACCATATAGCATGCAGTACAGCACCACCCCCAACTGCCACACTGTGAGCTCCACTGCCTTGTAGGCCTTAGTGAGATGCCACTCTGGAGGAGTGAACAGTCTGGTTCCTGGAGAGAGACAGAGAAAGAAAACAATATGAAGAGAAGAAGAAGAGAGAGAGACAGAGAGAGAGACAGACAGAGAGAGAATCAATATGGAGAGAGATAGAGAGACTACACTTCTTAACAACCTGCCCCCTATACCAAGACATCAGAGACATGCTTCCCACAAATTGCAAACACCCAAAGAGACTTTGAAATCATTGGCAAATAACTCAAAACTCCCATACCTACTGGGAGAAATACAACAATGTGCAAACACAGCAGCGAGATTTGTGAGCTGCTGTGACAAGAAAAGGACATCCAATGGAATGCAACCACCATAAAGACTGTCAATAACACTAAAAAATCCTTCTGTACTACATGTAAACGTATGTTTCCCATGTCAATAAAGCAATAAAGAGATGGAGAGACAAAGGGCTGGGTAGTGAAGGGTCAGAACAGACCAGAACAGTAAGATGGAGGGCTGGGTAGTGAAGGGTCAGAACAGACCAGAACAGTAAGATGGAGGGCTGGGTAGTGAAGGGTCAGAACAGACCAGAACAGTAGGATGGAGGGCTGGGCAGTGAAGGGTCAGAACAGAACAGAACAGTAGGATGGAGGGCTGGGCAGTGAAGGGTCAGACCAGACCAGAACAGTAAGATGGAGGGCTGGGCAGTGAAGGGTCAGAACAGACCAGAACAGTAGGATGGAGGGCTGGGTAGTGAAGGGTCAGAACAGAACAGAACAGTAGGATGGAGGGCTGGGCAGTGAAGGGTCAGACCAGACCAGAACAGTAGGATGGAGGGCTGGGTAGTGAAGGGTCAGACCAGACCAGAACAGTAGGATGGAGGGCTGGGCAGTGAAGGGTCAGACCAGAACAGGGCAGCATACCTTTTAACTCCTCGTACACTCCATCATGCAGGTCGCAGCCACAGCCAAAGTCTATGAGCCTGAGGCGCGGGACGTCAGAACCGGTTTCTACCAGGATGTTCTCAGGTCTAATGTCCCGGTGCAGAACTCCTCTAGAGTGGACCTCTATTACAGCCAGAACCAGCTGCCTCATGAGGACCTGGAACACAGAGAGAGAATGTTGATGAAACAGAGAGAGAGAGAGAGAGAGAATGTTGATGAAACAGAGAGAGAGAGAATGTTGATGAAATAGAGAGAGAGAATGTTGATGAAACAGAGAGAGAGAATGTTGATGAAACAGAGAGAGAATGTTGATGAAATAGAGAGAGAATGTTGATGAAACAGAGAGAGAGAGAATGTTGATGAAATAGAGAGAGAGAGAGAATGTTGATGAAACAGAGAGAGAGAATGTTGATGAAACATAGAGAGAGAGAATGTTGATGAAACAGAGAGAGAGAATGTTGATGAAACATAGAGACACACACACACACTTAAACAAACACACATACACACACAAACACATGTGGTATCCTTGACTGGCATTTCATAATAAATGTGTGTATAATTAGAAAAACCATAATGCGAAAGTCTGGTGAGCCCCTATGAAACCCCCGCTGTTGTTGAACTGTATTTAGGAGACAGTCATTTCAAACCCCCACACTAGCAAATGTGGTCAACTACTAGAACAAAGGAACTCGAAAGTCACACCCCACAGAAGGAACAGTCACTCACCCCACTAAAAGAGATACTCAATTGTTAGCAGATTTCAGAGACCAGATAACCAGCTCTGATAGAATGTTAAGACTGAAACTCATTTTAAAAGGTAACTGACTTATTAGATTTAAATGTCATTTAGAATGTCAATCTGGTTATGAAGGTAATGGAGGGTCAGTTCACTCTGGTTGTAAAGCTTGCTAGAACCTAAACCATTAGAACTATTAATTCAGTATACTTTATATAGGGAATCTGGTATTAAAATATGGACAACTCCACATTGGGTAAATGCTGAATATATATGTAACTCATTACATTAAAGCTACAAATTAGAAAAGGTTGTAGTGTTCAACTGCCAAAACCAAAGAAAAGAGAACTGCAAATCCATTCTCTCTGGGGGGAAGAATATGCCAACTCATCAATAAGCCACAGCACGACGAGGGCCACAGGACCCCCTGGGGCTGCAGGAACCAGCCCATACACGATGAGGAGATATTTGGGGCAGACAGCCCCCACAGAAGAACCTCCTGTTTTTAGAAATCAAGAAACCTAATTGGAACAACTCCATATTTAGAGCTAATTGTGATTGGTTAGAAGGCCGTCTAGAAATTATGTCATATAGCCTATAAATATTGGATCAGTAAGGTTAGTTGACAGGCCAGACACCCACACCAGGGGGGGTCTGCATCTCGCTACCACCCACCCACAGACTGTACTGCTCTTGCCACGATGTAAGTAAACCAGATAGTCACTGTTGGTGATGTTTAGTTTAAAGCGAAGGTCCCTAGTTTGGACCAGGTGATGATTACTGGTTTATGTACATACTGGGTTTGATGCAAACCTTTGTACTACATGTTTTGATGTAATATGAAATTATCCCTGTATGTAAAACAACTTTCTAATTCACTCTGAGCCCTTTGGCAATAAATCATATGAGTTTTAAACTATAGCTCTGTTGTCTGGTTGCACAGCTTATTTCTCTACTGGCTATATTTGAAGTCAGATGAGGAGACCATTCTATCATTATGATCTTTCTTCCTTTCCAGATAGCAACCTCATTGTACTGTAATAATCCTTGGGTATGTGCTTAGAATATACCACAAACACACATACACAAACACACACACAACACAAACCACCTACCTTGGCTTGGAGCTCCGACAGCGTCCCCCCTTCTCTACTGGTGATGTAAATGTAATGGTAGAGGGTGGTGGACGGGACGGGTCTCTCCAGGACGAGCAGTACCTCCTGCTCTAGGCGGTACCAGTCCAACAGGGCCACGGCTGCACTCTGTCCCGGCTCCTCTGCCACCCTCAGCAGGAGCTGCACCTCCAGGGGGAACTCATCCATTGTTGAGCCTGTCACCTGGGTGTAGGTGACTCTGTGCTTGGGGATGTGTTTTATCGCCACCTACAGGACAGACACAAAAACACTCTTTGATTGATTGATTGAAAACTTTATTAACAGATTGCAGAATGGGTACAGTACGTACAGCTCAATACATACAATTGTTAAGGGGATGCAGACCAGAGAAAGACTTTCGTCTTGTTTACATCAGGGTCCCCCATTTTCAATTCATCATAACATATATGACATACACAACATACAGATAGACAGTACTGCTACATCTATACATTTATAACATACCAGATTTGCAAATACAGTACTGTTTGTGATACAAAAAGAGTCCAGAAAAGAGAGTATATACATTTGACGTAGAAACTGTACATTGGAGGAGGTTGGGTAGGTGGGGTGGGGTTGGGTGGGTTGGGGGGGGGTGGGGGGAACTGTACATTGGAGGTGGTTGGGTGGGTGGGTGGGGGTTGGGGGGGGGGTTGGGTAGGGGGTGGGTGGGGGACACTGTACACTGTACATTGGAATATTGACAAAGCCATACTTGGTAATTTACTGTACATTGGAGGGGGTTGGGTTAGGACATTTGCAGGGGCCAGTTTCAAATTGCAGTCTCCCGTCTTCTATTGTCTGCAACACTTAGAGACATAATGTCAAGCAAATGTTCTATGTGTGTGTGTGTGTGTCAATTATTTATTGTCAATAGGCTACATAATTCAACCTTCTCGTGCCTGAAAGTGTTTACATTTTTTACTTTGAATACAAATCAACTTTCTATCATTGAACTGATCCTAACCCAGGTGTATCTGACTCACAGGTAGCTTGTCCTCTTTGCGATAGCCGGCCAACACGTTTCCAAAGCCTCCGTCCCCGAGAAACTCCTGTTCCTCATACCGGAGCTCAAAAGCCGCTTTGACCTGCTTTGACAATTCCTCCTCCTCCTCCTCTTCTTCCTCCTCCTGTGTGTGTATGTCATTGGTGCCTAGAGAAAGAGGAGAATCATAAACACGATGAGTTTTGATGCATGTGACACATCGTTTCCAGGCAGGAGTTACAGCTACGTTGTGAATCAGGAGATGTTACAGATGTTAGTGGATTTTAGTAACATACTCAATTATAACTATAATGACAAACCATTCTCTCAGTGAGACAAAGATAATAAATGTATGAGAAAGGTCATGCAAAAATGGACAAATACTATTGAATGAATTGTTTTCTATATTGTATCTATCATTGTGGATGCAAAATACAATGCCACTTATAGGGCTACATTTTCGGGGGACGAATTAATATCAATTTATGGAAGGATTCTGCAATCATATTATCAGAATAATAAAATGTATGATGTTATTTAGGTTGTGTTATAAATTATGGTAGCATCATACTATCAGAATAATAACATGTATGATGTTATTTAGGTTGTGTTATAAATTATGGTAGCATCATACTATCAGAATAATAACATGTATGATGTTATTTAGGTTGTATTATAATGGTAGCATCATACTATCAGAATAATAACATGTATGATGTTGTTATTTAGGTTGTATTATAATGGTAGTATCATACTATCAGAATCATAACATGTATGATGTTATTTAGGTTGTATTATAATGGTAGCATCATACTATCAGAATCATAACATGTATGATGTTATTTAGGTTGTATTATAATGGTAGCATCATACTATCAGAATCATAACATGTATGATGTTATTTAGGTTGTATTATAATGGTAGCATCATACTATCAGAATCATAACATGTATGATGTTATTTAGGTTGTATTATAATGGTAGCATCATACTATCAGAATCATAACATGTATGATGTTATTTAGGTTGTATTATAATGGTAGCATCATACTATCAGAATCATAACATGTATGATGTTATTTAGGTTGTATTATAATGGTAGCATCATACTATCAGAATCATAACATGTATGATGTTATTTAGGTTGTATTATAATGGTAGCATCTTACTATCAGAATCATAACATGTATGATGTTATTTAGGTTGTATTATAATGGGGCATCTTACCACTGATGGATGGATGGATGCCAAGATGAGGTTCTGGCTCCTCCTCCTCCTCCTTCTTCTTCTCCTCCTCCTTTAAAGATGAGAAAAAGTTATAATAATAATAAAAACAAAAAACAAATATTCACTGTGAATATTAGCAACGAAAAACAAACAGACATGAAACGCCCTCTCACGTCCCAGTGGGGCGTGACTATTGATCAAATTGTTTACACTGCCTGTGTTGTCTTTTACTACCTGTATACTGTGTTGTTTTACTACCTGTACCCCTCCCCCCCTCCCCCCCATGCTGCTATGATGCCTGAATTTCCCCAAGGGGATCAATAAAGGAATATCTTATCTTATCTTATCTTATACTCACAGAAAGAGTAACGCTGACTGTGCCTAGCATTACAGCTAACCTTGTGCACCCTGTGCTCTAAACCAGGGGTTCCCAAACTTGTCAGGCTGCGACAATTTAAAAAAAAAAAGATTTATAAATGGAAATGTATGGTTGAAACATGCAAACGTTCAAACGCACACACACTAATAAGCATTGGAGGTGAAGTATCAGGTAATCGTACAGGCTAATATGACTATGATAGATGTGTTACAAATTGGTCCGAAAACGGACCGGAGCCGAGGCAGCTGTAAAAACAGCCCCAAAGGAACAGAGCAGATGGGTTTGTTGATAAAAGGGCCGTAAATAACAAAGCTTTAGTAGAATACAGTCGACTGTGACCAAAACCAGCAGGTCGTAGCACGACAGTGGTATCTTGTGGCAGCCTAACAATAGCTTGCATTTTTGCATACCAAACAGCTGAAACTCAGGGCCTGGGAACCTATATTTCACTACAGGATCTTACCAAGACGTGTCAGTACTTTCAGAGGCTCTGCCCAAAAAGGACAGAGAGCGGTTTGACTAAAAGCCATATCTAGTTAAAATTAAACAATAACAATGCTAATAAATAGTAGGACTGTTAGCTTGTCTATCTGAATGGAAAAATATCAAACACTTGGTTCACACTAAAACCATAACTGAATTATTAAGTAGATAATTTAGTATAATTTGATTCAGTAAATAAAACGAGCTGAAACATTACTCCAGTACTGTTTCATAATTTCCAAAATGCTGTTATATTCCAACTGCTTAACAAGTGTATGTTAATCAATCAAAGACAAAACAGTTACATTAACTTAGAGGGTTTTTCCTTTTCTGATACATTCCAGAGAGGGCTTCGAAATACTGGTTGGCTGGGTAACATCCTTTGAACTGTTTTTAGCTCAAATCAACAGTAGAAATATTAAGGAAAGAGTCTATACATTGGTGTTTAAAAGTTGGAAACTAATCTCTTAATTCTAATTTGAAAGCATTAATCCAAAAGGCTTTAATTGGAAGAAAACTATTCTCCTAGAGGGAGGTTCTCCTTTCTGACTCACAGGCCAGACACGGCCTCAGGCTTGTTCTGGTTGGCTGAGGGTGTGTGTCCATCTTGATGACACGACTAGCAGGGGGGCGGGCCTGGGAGGTTTAAATGCCCGCGCCCGGGAGATGGAGGACACACACAATGCAGACGAGACGAGAGGAAGATGAAAATGATGAAGAGAATGACCAGAACTGAACGGAGATAAAGGCTCTCCACTTCTCCATGCCAATGATGACTGCGACTATGCAAATGCCAAGGAAGACCAACCTGCTGAAATAATGATTTTGTAACACTGGAAACCATCCAGAGAAAGAGTGTGTATTATGATATTTCAGAGAGCTTTTAAGACGACCACCTTCAGGGAATCTTTAAATAAAAGCTCGACAGAATACCACTCCAACTTGCTCGTGTGGACTCCAGATTCTTCTGCACAATACACCTGCACCAGACCGGTGGTCTAAACCAGACACGTAGCCACAGAAGAGCAGAGTGCTGACCAAAATACACCACAGAGGCTTTTAACCAGGGCTGGACTGGGGAAATCATTCAGGCCAGGAAATATAGTGCGAAATATAGCCCCAGTCAGGCCACTTTTTAAGCGGGGGTCTGGGGGTCCCCCACCAGGACATTTTGTTACAAAGACTTAATTTCCAGCATTCTGGTGTAGGCATTTTTTTTATTTGTACTCTTTAAATCTTTCAAATCAAATCAAGCAAATCTTTCCTGTGACAAAATGGCATCCAATGTAATAAAAAAGTCAACCAACGAACTCGATTCTTGTACCGGATCTCCTCTCTGGTAAACAAGAATACCCTGAAGACTCTGGCAGGAGCACTCATTCAGGGGTACTACGACTATGCTTGCACCTCATGGTACCAAAGCACCTCAAAGGCACTAAAAACAAAATTACAAACATCTCAAAACTAACTGGTCAGACTACTGCTTGACCTTACTCCTAGAACCCACCTCACCCCTGCCCACTTTGACAACCTAGGATGGCTTAGAGTAGATGACAGAGTACAGCAACTTGCAATGGGCCTCGTTTACAAGATACACTACACCACCAAGGTACCCATGTACATGTCAAAATACTTCCCAAAGGTCAGTGAATACCACGATCACAACACCAGAGGGAGCTCCACAAATCATGTTAAACCCAGATTCGGCTCAAACAAGGGACTAAACACGTTTCGCAATTATGCCACATCAATGTGGAACACCCTACCCATAGCCGTAAAGGAATGTGAATCACTACCCACTTTCAAAACCACTCTCAAAGAACACCTACGGGAGGCTGCAATTCGAAACTGGCCCCTGTAAATGTCATAACCCAACCCCCTCCAATGTACAGTAAATGACCAAGTATGGTTTTGTCAATATTCCAATGTACAGTTTTGCTTGTAGAGTGTGTCCCCCACCCACCCACCCCTCCTACCCAACCCCTCCCCCCCCACCCCACCCACCCAACCCTCCAATGTACAGTCCCCCCCCCCACCCACTTAACCCCACCCCACCTACCCAACCTCCTCCAATGTACAGTTTCTACGTCAAATGTATATACTCTCTTTTCTGGACTCTTTTTGTATCACAAACAGTACTGTATTTGCAAATCTGGTATGTCATAAATGTATAGATGTAGCAGTACTGTCTATCTGTATGTTGTGTATGTCATATATGTTATGATGAATTGAAAATGGGGGACCCTGATGTAAACAAGATGAAAGTCTTTCTCTGGTCTGCATCCCCTTAACAATTGTGTGTATTGAGCTGTACTGTACTGTACCCATTCTGCAATCTGTTAATAAAGTTTTCAATCAATCAATCAATCAATCAAATGCCAGTGTTTGTGATGGCATCACAAATTATTGTAAAAAAATAGGCTAGCATTTTTTTTTTAACTTTTTTATTATTATTATTATTTTTTTTTATCATCTGGCTCGCGACCCCCACTTTGGGAACCCCTGCTCTAAACAAGCCCCCCGTCAGAGCTATAATTATTAGTTACAAAAAGCAGGAACAAAATACCTGGCTCTCCTCTCCTACTCCTTCTCCTTCCTCGTCCTCAAAGGCGTTGTAATATTTCTTCCCATTGGCCACCTCCTGGTGCTCCTTCTGGAAAAAATAAATCTGAATTGGCATGATTTATCATGGAAGCCTCTGTAATTTAGACCACGTCGCCGCTACAGCACATACCGGAGAGAGAGAGGCGAACTGCCTAAGAAAACGGGCACAGAGGCACGGAAAGAGGATTTCACCATCTAATGAACACACTAGAGGAGACAAATATCAAGAGGGGTAGTCGGAGACAGGCCTAGTATTATTCACACTGGTGTAAAACTGATGCATACACTGAGATTGTAATGGTAACTGAACTGGAACCTGGGTGCACCACTAGTACTGACCTGGTATCAGATATTAAAGTGATGTTGAAACCAAGATATTTTGCCAAAAGAAAGAACGTGTATCTTGTGGTTTACCACCTCAAACTGGATATCAGTAATGGGTACCTCTGGAGACGAGGTCAGTTCAACTGCAGCTCAGGGCGGTCCATGATATATATAACAGAGCACCAGAGTATCTCAAAGACCCCTTCCAGAGGAGCGCTGATACTCATGCATACACACTAGAGCTAGCATTGCTGACCTGTACGCATCTATTCTTTTACCAACGGATTTCCAGTTCCGCGTTCGCGTTCCGCGATCTGATTGGCCACTGACGTTTCTGGTGCGATCTGATTGGCCACTGACGTTTCTGGTCATGTGACATGTGCGCCCTTATCGCGTGATGTGCCCATTTCTGCCTCGAACAGCCTGCAAACTACCTAGCGCCTAGTTTATCACTGGTTAAGCTTAGGCGACTCTTTCGAAGTTGGTTAAGGTTAGAGTTTGGAATCAGGGCAGGTGTTCTATCGCCCTGCTCTAAGACAAACTCTAACCTTAACCAACTTCGAACGAGGGCCTAAACTTAACCGGTGAGAGAACTAGGCGTCACACGATTGGCTCGACCAGAAACGTCAGTGGCCAATCAGAGCGCAGAACGCGAACGCGGAACTGGAAATCCGTTGGTAAAAGTATTCAGGCGACCTGTACTTGCCCCAAGCAGATTGGCAGATTGTATAGCTCTGGATTGGTACAGGTGTGATCTGTAGGTGGTGTCAGCATCCATACTTACTTAGGATTATTAAACTACCAACCTTTGGCCGGAAGAAAGACCTGCACCGCTTCCACAGAGGCTTCCTCTCGGAGGTCCAGGCAGTTTTGACACTGGTGGCAAAAACAAACACAAAGTCAGTCTTAAGTTGATGACAGATGTGGAAGTAAATGATACTGATGAAGGCCGGATGGCTGAAAACGTTTTGTGTCCTTTAAACAACTTGTAGAATAAAAAACAACGATATTCCGAGTGCGGTCCCTACCTCCCTTTTTTGCAGATGTGGAAGTAAAGACATAAATAGAAGATGTCATAGTACAGCTTTTTGCAAAGAATCTATTACAAATATCTCAAGGATTGTGTCAAGTGAAAATAAAATGTTATTGCATCAAATAATATATGAAAGATAACATGTTAAGTGTTTTGTGTTTTGTGTAAGATGCTGTGGTTCTCAGTAAGATGCTCTGGTTCGTCAGTGTTAGTGGCAACGATAGCTTGTAAAGATGGGGGCTATATACAAGGTAGGCAGGAAGTGACATCATTGCAGGTGAGCCTGGAATTGCTAGTCAACTTTGACCGTAGGAACTCAAAAGTAAGGACATTATAATCTAATATGTTATAATGTGAAGTAAAATTAAATACAAATAAAAACCAGAAACAAAATAAACCGTCTTAACTATAGCTAATAGGGCTAAATAAATGAGCAAATTACAATAATTGCAAACACAATTCACTAAGAAAAGAAAAACAAGGAAAAACATTTCCCCCATTCGTCAAAATAAAGGTCACTTATTATAGGAAACAGGATAACACGTCCTCCTCATTCATTCCCTTTGGTTCTATACAATTAAACAAATGAATATAGTAACATTCGCGTTGTAATAGCAGTTCTGTATCGTATAGCTCTCGCTCGGCGTCACTCTCTGCACTGTCCTCGCACACGTGCACACGCACTGAATAAAGACCACAATGTACCTTTAATCCCAATATTTGTCTGACCACACCCCTATCAGCTTACCCATATAAGCAGGGGTGGGGCCACCCACTCGCCTCCTTCTCGCTTTCACCACAAGGAAGTGCCTCGGTAGATCCCCACACTTGAAGTGATGTGATGGTAGGAGAAGAGTTGGAAAGCAAGGATACGTTGACATCATATCTTTATTTTCTCTCTCACTATTTTCGAGAAAATACGGCGATATTGTCTTCGTACTGGAGTGTCTGGAAGATGATGATCATTCTAAAAATCCTCCACCGGTTTTCGTATTGGGAGTTCGCGCCGCTACATGCTTTTCCAACTGCAGTCCTTGCTGTGTGCTGGTTGCGGTAAAGGCACAGCTGGGCTGTAGGACGCGCCGCTGTTGTGAGAAGCGGTGGGTTCCAGGTTTGGTGAGTTATGTTTTGCTGGCAGGCTCCACTTGTCTGTTAGTGCTATGGGGGCTAATTGACAATGTTTATGAAAACCGGCCCCAGGCTAGGGTCCTTTGTTCAGCCTCTTAGGCGACAGAAGACCTTGGTCTGAAGCCCATTATAGTTTTAACTAGTGGGCCACGACCATTAACACTGGTGATCCCTGTGTTTTCTGGACGAGTGGATATCTCTCTGTCACCGTGTTAAGGCCCCATCTTTCATATCCAAATGAGAGTATTCCCTCACGAGGAGATATGGGCATAGATGTTCGATAGCGGAAGATCTGTGTTCAAGTCAGCTACACAGGCCAGTTGGGTATTGTGCTGGCTCCGTCGTGTGTTGGTGAAATCACCGTTGTAAAACTGTGTTAACATCTTGTTTCTCTTTTCTCTTAAAAAGTGTTAAGTACGAGTCATAAGCCTAGGTCAGATTGATTATCCCATAACTCATTGGTCCGCATCCCAGCTTCAAGCAGCGTCCTGCGAAGTTTGGGACGTCTAGGACTCAATGTGTCTATAAACTTCAGGGCTTAAACCCAGCCGACCCAGGCTCACACACAGGCACCCCCCCGTCCCCCCCAGTCATACAGTTGATTGATTGGAGTTGCGGAGTTTACTTTTATTTATTCTATTTTGCTTTAATCTACTTGGTTGGCCGTATTACCACTGTATGGCATTACTTGATAATAACAGTTATACAGAACCCACCTTTAGTCCTTAATGCATAATCATATTTCTCCTTTTACTCCGTCTGGGGAAAGCCACACTCATGAGGTTTTTTACATCATAAATCAGGCACATTACTGGTAAAGTTACAATGCAAAAAAACATCTCCATGCTTACCAGTCGTTTTGGGAAGAATAGAAGCAAGCGTTGTTTCCAAAAGAAGATTGTTTCTATTTTTTAACAGTAGAAGATTACATTAAAGGTTCAGTTTCATTTTTATAAGTACACAGGTTTCAGCTTACAATATATCATGTTTCAGTCATCTCCTCAAAATCTCTCAAAAAAGTCAGGCTCTTGAATGGGCAACAGTCCTTTTTATATTGATATTGTATCATATTTCCGATTGGTCTAAACACAGTGATGTCACAGGGATGTCATTTTCGTTTAGCAAACCAAAATACAATACATAATCCGTATGGACTCCTCCTTCTTTGTACTAGCGTTACTTTTAGTTACCTAGTGGTTTTTTTAAGTAAGAGAAAGTCCCTTATTTCTTCAGAACAAACAACTGCTTTGTCTGTGGTGACCACGTGATATGGTACCAGGCACGAGGCCATCCATAGGATCTCTTATCAAGACTCCTTAGAGATGCCCCCCAGAAAACAGTTTTACACATTATTTTTAGTATTATTCTCTACTGACAGTTAATTATAAGCATGCCATTATGAAAACTTTTACTGTACACATTAAACATTTAATTGTTATATAGTTTTTAAGATTCCTTCTATAGTTTCAGGACTCCCTGTTTCTCAACCCTCAACCTTTAATTCCCTTCCCTTCTGTAAGGGTTAACATTTACAGCTTTCTCTCCTCTGCTGAGGGCCACATTCCCCAGGTTGACTCCCCATCGCGGGCCTTGCTCTTCACAGACAACAGGCACCTTTTCTGCAGACATTAAAGGCTCATTTCCATTTTTATAAGTAGAGCCATCATTTCACTATCCTCCAGAGTTCAGTTTTTTAAAGTCTATAAAAGAGTATACTGGTCATATAGGAACGAATCAGGATGTCAATTTCCAAAAGTGTCACTTGTTGTTCTGTGGCACTTCAGGAGGGTTTCAGAACGGCGGCCTGTCTGAGTGTTATATCATTGTGTACAAGTTCAGGTGATAGCTGCTTAGCTTACGGTTAGCCAGTCAGCTGTTAGCTGCGGCGTTAGCCTGCTGTGATCACTGCGTGGCCTACATAGGTTAGGCCTACTGTTAGCCAGTCAGCTGTTAGCTGCGGCGCTAGCCTGCTGTGATCACTAGGAAACGTTAGCTTGCTGCTATCGGCCAAGGCCCAGCGCGGGGTAGCTCCGGCTCCTCGCGCGCCGCCGCAAGCTCCCCTCTGGTCGCGTGCGCCGTTCGCTCGGCGTCTCGCGGGCAGGGGCAGTAGCGACCGACGGTTGGAGCGGCCGTTAGCTTAATGCTACTCTGTTGAACGTGCTTTGATTATAACATGTTTTAAACACTCTTGACTACGACGTCATCTTTGACAGAGGATGTTCGTCGAACCTGCCCTGGGCCAGGATGGCAAAGCCTGCGTCAACAAAGGGGACCGTAGCGACGGGATGGAGCGGCGACGCTGCCCAGATCGAACAACACAGGACGGCTGTGTTTTCTACGGTGTCTTGAGACTGCACTTCGTTGATCTACGCTCCGGGTAGGCCAGGTCTGACCAGACCTTGTACACTTCTTCTGGCTTTCCCTTCTAAATGTTTTGTAAATAACGATGTTTTCCAAAACGAGTGTTACTGCACTACATTTAGGATACAACGCGAGTTGTGTGTGAATTGTCTTGTCAGGTCTAGGTATTTAGCTTCTCCGTGCAAATCGGGTTGTTGTTTCAGATGTGAAAATGATCTGGTTTGTTGTGTTGAGAAACATCATGTGTGTTTATATGTACCGTGTACTCACAACTAAGGGGGTTAACTAACCTATAAAGCTATGCTTAGTGACAAATGAGTAAAGAATATTCTTTTCTCAGCCTGTAATGACAATGAACAGTGTGTTCACATATTAACAGGTTTTCCTGTTTTAACTGGCCGTATTAAGGGTAAAGTAGGAGGATTGTGTTTCCCCCCGGTTCCCTGGGGACTTCTTCATCCTCCTATCAGACATGTTGTTGCACTACATTGTGTCTTTGTGTGGTAGGGATGCGATGTAACCCTTAGCTTGATTGCTGAGGTTGTGCTAAGACTGCTGGAGAAACTTTATTTTCCTAAAAGAAAAGATTGTTTGGTCGCTTTCGTGTGTGCTTAGCAAGGCCTGTGGCCGATACTAATCGAGAATTATGTATTCTCTCATTATGAAAAACGGCGTTCCTCTGTAGAGTGTTTTTGCCATTTTTTGTAGGTGATGATGGGTTGTGTGTGTCATGTGACCTACAACTGGGTTGGACTGGCCACAGAAGCACATGTGTAAGTTTGGTACCGGGGCTCTTGAAGAGCCCTCTCTATTCTGTGTTTTTTTCCTTAGTAAAAATCAGATAGCAGGTTAGCTCATGCGCTGTGTGAAGCTGTCAGATGCTTCATAGAGCTGACTATGACTGTGTCATACTCTCTTTTTGTCATTACATCGTATCATGGGTGTGGGGTCGTAAAGGGGTGAACTGGTAACCTTTCCTCTCCCTCTTTTTTCTGTTGGTCAGGGGTACACCCCCTGTCCTTCAAGGTTCCTGTCACGTTGCGGTCCCGCACGTTACGGGGTGAGGGGGGGGGGGGGGGGGGGGGGGAGTTTCATGGTCCCACGGCCTGGAATATTGGGCGTGTGCACCGCAGAAATTCCCCCGCCATAGAGTACGTCACCGTGCGCGTCTCTGTTGGTAGGACTTCCGTGTGCTGTTCAGGTCCATGTGATGGATCTGTTTCGGGGGGTGGTCAGGGTTCCTCCTCACCAAGCTCCTATTCGGGCATTCTGTGAGTCGGGATTCCTCCTTGTGAGGGAGCCTCCTTCAGAGTACAGAGCCTCCTCCTCAGATTGTCAAGGTGAGTGGACCCTCTAGAAGGAGTCCTACTCTATTGTGTATGTATTCGATTCAATTCGATTATTGAGTGTGTATGGGTTCAGTGCCTCCTCCCCGGAGAGCCCTAAATCCAATTTTTTACATGGCTCAAGGTGCAATATATTTTTTTCAATCTGTACAGCTCGCGTGGGAAGTCTCTCTGGGGATTCCCGTCTCCTTCCTATGGGAGGGTGGTGGGATGTAAAAATCTGATTTTTTTTTACCCCCGGCTGTGTAGACTGGGATACATACTGTTGGTGCTTCCTTCTTTTCTACTAAAAAGAGTTGGAGTTAGGAAGTGTCACACCCCTCTTGTCGTTCCCCATGGCGCCTTGGGGATTCAATGACAGGTCTAAATAGCCTGTTCATTGATGTGGGTGTGTCCCGACGCACGTATAGTGCTAGCTCGGGGTGTTCTGTAAACAGGCGACTGACTGGCACGCCTTGAGGTTAAAACGGCGTTTTTATAAAGCAACTGGGATGGAGGTTTTTCCTCTTCCGACGACCAAATCCAACGACCTGGTTTTTTGTCATCGACGGATTCTCGTTCATGTCTGGGGGATGATGACGGAATGGATCTGAACATATGTAGAGGGGTCTCACGCCCTGGGGGTGGGCCACCGGGCGCGGTTCGCCCGAACGTCTGGGTGGCGCCTTCTTTTCATGTTTAAGATCAACACGCATATCTGCCCCTTCTCCTGGAGTAGGCATGTCGGCGTGGTTAGGGCACGGGACTGGTTCTGGTCACGCTGGTCCGGATCAGTTGAACCCGTTGTCCGCCGGGGATGCAGATCTGCTGTTCTGGTACCCTGAGGGACCTGGGCTTTTTTCAGGGGGAAAAATGCCAGGTCGGTCCGGGTGTCACAGGGTTAAGCGCTATGGAGACCCTGGTTGGGTACGTTTTTTACTCAGCACTGTCGTAATGGCTTACGGCCATGCCAACCTGTACACGCTCGATCTCGTCAGATCTCGGCCGCTACACAGGTTGGTCCTGGTTAGTACTTGGTTGGGAGACCGCCTGGGAATACCAAGTACGGTGTGCTTAGGGGCTGGTTCTCCATTCTTTTTCGCTCCTCTCTCACGCATGGCGAAGAGGGGCCTGTTGGGGTGGTCTTTGACCTCCTCTGGTGACCCTGTGCTTCCCGTATCGCCGGGCCCGGTCCGAAGTAATGTTTTGTCGACCCGTAGGCCTGGGTTAACCCTTTTTTGAAAAACTGAAACACTTGTACTGCGGTCTCAAGCGAACGCCGGTGGTCTCGCGAGAGGTTAAGCGTTGGGCCGTGACGTCAGAGGAGTCACTCCAAGCTGCACTTGAATGCACAGACTGGAGTGTATTCCGTGATAACACAGCCAATATTAACGAATACACTGAAACGGTGCTTGACTATGTCTGTACTCTGGTAGAAGAAACAATCCCCTCCACCACAATTAAAATCTACCCAAATCAAAAGCCCTGGGTAGACAAATCCGTCTGTGAGGCTCTGAAAGTGCGCACATCAGCATACAACACCGGGCTGGAGACAGGCAACATGGAAGAACACAAGATGGCAAGATACAACATCAGGAGAGCAGTAAAAGAGGCTAAACGGCGTTACAGGGATAAAGTTGAACTTCAGTTCGAACAGGCTGACTCTAGAGGCATGTGGCAGGGCCTCAGAACAATGACAGATTACAAAGGCACCTCCCTCAAACTGAACAATGACATCTCCTTAGCAAATGATCTCAATTCCTTCTATGCGAGGTTTGAGGCTGTGAATAAAAACACCAGCCTACAAACCACGGCAATGGGGGGGGGGGGGGGTCTGCTGATGGAGACTCAGTGTTCAGGGTAACAGAGCATGAGGTGAGACGGATCTTTAAAAAAGTGAATATCAGGAAGGCAGCAGGACCGGACGCCTGTAACTGTTCCGCAACTGTAAGTTACTTCCGGGGTAGGCCTGATTGGCCCCGACAGGCACGTGACGCGCAACTTTCTCTGCCGCGCGGCACGCTCCGCGGAGCGGAGCGGCAGAGCTTGCGGAATTATGTAACCGCCCTAATTCGCCATGATTTTCATTCGGCGCTTCAGCTCACCTGGCAGAGCAGCGGTCCTGCGGTCCTGCGGTCCGTTGTTGACGAGTTCGAATCCCATCAAATTTTTTTTTTTAACGTGATTTTTTTTTTTCTTGTATTCTTTCGCCGGTTAAGGTTAGGCATGGTTAAGGTTAAGGTTAGGCATTGTTTCGGAGTTGGTTAAGGTTAGAACGGTTAAGTTTAGGCGCTGTTAAGGAGCTGGTTAAGGTTAGAGTTTGTCTTAGAGAATGGCAATATTCTTTCTATGGTTAAGGTTAGGCATGGTTAAGGTTAAGGTTAAGGTTAGGCATTGTTTCGGAGTTGGTTAAGGTTAGAACGGTTAAGTTTAGGCGCTGTTAAGGAGCTGGTTAAGGTTAGAGTTTGTGTTAGAGAATGGCAATAGACAGCCTATTTCCGCGTGACAGCGTCCTGAGTTTGCCGCGTCACGTGCCTGTCGGGGCTAATCAGGCCTACCCCGGAAGTAACTTACAGTTGCGGAACCGGTACAGGCGGACCGGACGGCATCCCCGGCCGCGTCTTAAAAGTCTGTGCCGACCAACTGGCCCCGGTATTCACTGACATCTTCAACCTGTCCTTGGAACAGGCTGTCATCCCCACCTGTCTGAAGAAGTCCACCATCATCCCTGTACCCAAAAAATCTACGCCCGCTTGCCTCAACGACTACCGCCCTGTAGCCCTCACCTCCATAGCCATGAAGTGCTTTGAGAAGCTAGTGAAGGGCTACATCTGTTCCTCCCTCCCCATCAACCTGGACCCTCTGCAATTTGCATATCGCCCCAACAGGTCCACGGAGGACGCCATAGCCCATGTGCTGCACACAGCAGCATCACACCTGGACAAGAGGCAGGGGAACTATGTGAGAATGCTGTTCATCGACTACAGCTCAGCATTCAACACCATAGTCCCCTCCAAACTCATAGCCAAGCTCAGGGACCTGGGCTTGAACTATGACCTCTGCCAGTGGGTCTTGGACTTCCTGACGGGCAGACCCCAGGTGGTAAGAGCAGGCAACTGCACCTCCTCATCCATCACGCTCAACATAGGGGCCCCCCAGGGCTGTGTTCTGAGCCCCCTCCTCTACTCCCTGTACACACATGACTGCGTAGCACAGCCGACCAACAACACCATCATCAAATTTGCTGATGACACAGTAGTGGTGGGCCTGATCTCTGCCAACGACGAAAGGGCCTACCTGGAAGAGGTAGAGAACCTGTCACAGTGGTGTCAGGAGAACTGCCTCTCCCTGAACGTCAGCAAAACAAAAGAGATGATTGTGGACTTCAGGAGGTCGGGGGTCAAGGACTACAGCCCCCTCAGCATCGACGGGGCACCGGTTGAGAGTGAACAGTTTCAAGTACCTCGGAGCCCACATATCCGAGGATTTGACATGGACCACACACATTGACAGTGTTGTGAAGAAGGCACGACAACGCCTCTACTTCCTCAGGCGCCTAAGGAAGTTCCAAGTCAGTCAGAAGATCCTTAGGAACTTCTACTCATGTACAATAGAGAGCATCCTGACTGGCAACATCACCTCCTGGTTTGGGAATAGCACTGCACAAGACCGTAGCAGACTACAAAGAGTGACACGTTCAGCCGAACGCACAATTGGAGGGGGGCTTCCCACCCTCCAGAACATTTACAACAAGCGGTGCAAGGGGAAGGCTAAGAGAATTATTAAGGACTCGAGCCACCCGAACAACTGCCTCTTTGAACTGCTGCGGTCAGGCAAGCGATACCGGAGTCTTAAGGCGAGCACAGAAAGACTCAGAAGAAGCTTCTATCCCCAGGCCATCAGGCTGCTAAACGAACAATAAACACTATGCAACAACCATCAAATGCACACAGCACACACACCCACACGCACACACTCACTTAAACAAACAACACACTGCAGCACCCACTCTCCACACTTTAGATCACACAAACACACTTTATATTTATTGATAAAGGATTTGCACTACAACTCGTACACCTACTGTAAATTGTACCTAAATTGCACCTCATCCTATTTCTGCCTTGCACTATATAGTATTGTATATTAGTACACTACACAGTATTGTATATTATATGGTAACTCAGTTACGTCTACTCTGCATCGAACATTGTACATATGTCTATACTGAACACTGTGACCTCATTTTTTTTACTTCTAATTTACATGCTATACTATGTTATTTTATTTCATACTTATCTTGTCTTGCACAGTCTCTGGAGCGTAACAGTAAGAAGCATTTTGTATAAAAGTATTCTGTACTTCTGTATGACAACTATTAAAGAAACTTGAGAAACTTGGAGTTTTTTCTTGAGGGGTTATAGGAACAACCACCGCATTGGGTAACACCAAGGTGGTTGATTCCCTGGTGTGTTGGAGCAGTGTCAACTCCCGGGTTCACCGTTTGAGGGTGCCCCTGCACGTTCATGACGTCTGCCAATCGTGTCAGCCTTCTCTGCCTCAACCCCTCTGGGTGGGTTTTTTTTAAATGGAGGCTTGGTCATGCAACACCGCCAGCTTACGCTCCTTCCGCCGGGGCGGCTGTGTTCAGCTGTCCCCTCTGGCGCCTGTCTCGTCGGCAGTCTCCAGGCTAGGGTTAATAGCCTGTTGCCTGGTTTTTTCCCCGGTGCGCTGCCTGCTTCCGTTGGTTAACTTTTTTTTTGTGTGCTTACGGCCATGCTTACTGCCTGTTCTGCAGGGTCAGTGTGCCAGGCGGTGTACTATTGGGGGGACAGGGCCCGCTTGGCTGAGGGGCCTTTGTCCAAATACGCTGACGATGTGGGGGGCGGGGTCACTAAGTGCCCACCTGGTGGGGTCTTGATGCTGGCATCATGGACTTTTCCGGGCCCCCGTTCCAGGGGGTCCAGTCCCTTTGGTGGGTCTGGGTCTTCCTTCGCGCTCCGCTGCTACGGCCTTGCCACGGGGTTGGGTTTGCCCTTGACCCCGTGATTCTGGGGGCAGTAACGAGGTTGTTTCCTCCGTTCGTTCCCGGGTGGCATGCGGGTTGTGCGTGTGTGTAGTCGTGGGGTCAAGCCACGGCTGCTCACCCTGTGCGTTGAGTTGCTTGAGTGCCTCTTCGCACGGTCGGGTCCGTCGCCCTCCCGTGAAGCCCCCAATAGGGGGGGTGCCCTCCATTAGGGTGGGTTGGGGGGGCTCGGCCCTCCCTGTTCTGATGGTTGTGGGGGGCTTTCAGCGGGGTGTATTTGTCGGCCGATGGCTCTCGCTCGGCCTCCCTTGTGCAGAGAGTGACGCCGAGCGAGAGCTATACGATACAGAACGTTAGGTTATGACTATAACCAAGTTCTGTTAGTATAGCGACGCTCGGCGTCCGACGCCGCTGCAGCCCTTGATCTCGCCTTGTGGTGAAAGCTTGGGAAGGAGGCGAGTGGGTGGCCCCACCCCTGCTTATATGGGTAAGCTGATAGGGGTGTGGTCAGACAAATATTGGGATTAAAGGTACATTGTGGTCTTTATTCAGTGCGTGTGCACGTGTGCGAGGACAGTGCAGAGAGTGACGCCGATAACCTAACGTTTATGCCTGTCTCCCCCTCTAGAGGGCCTGTTGACTAGCTCGAGTCCCATATATTTCAGATCATTGACAGAATGATTGCATTTGGAAAAATGGCGAGCTACTGATGACTTGACATCTAGATTTCTGACTGAACATTTGTGTTCACTGATTCTAGATTTAAAAGCTCTAGTTGTTTTACCCACATAAGAAAAATTGCAAGGACATTTCAACAGATACACTCGATTTGAGGAATTACAAGTAATTCGCCCTTTGACAGGTATCCGCTTGCCTGTTTTAGGGTGTGCATAGAATCTATCTTTAATCATGCCTTGACATTGTACACAGGCCTGACAGGGAAAATTACCGTCAGGGATGTTGGACATAAAATGTGAGGGTTTCCTTATGGGAAGATCAGTTTTGACTAAAAGATTGGAAAGGTTAGCTTGTCGTTTGTAGAAATAATTGGGCGGCTGCTGAAACGCTGCCCTGGTAAGGGGATCTGACTGTAAAATGTGCCAATATTTATGCCTCTAACTCATGGAATGTCCTTCAACTCTCTCTGAAATTGGAGGTTCTCCCTTCCCTTGGTCTGTTTAAACGTAGGATTTCAGACCATTGTGTGACTACCTGTAATTTCTTTTTTATCAACATTTTCTCCTCCCTTTTTCTGTATTTTTCTCCCATCCCAATTTAGTTGTTACGCCAATCCACACCCCCCCCCCCCCCCCTTCCTGGTCGTTGCGCGCATTTCCCCCCCACTTGCCGGTCTAGGGAGGGTTGAAGCCTATCACATGTCTCCTCCGATACATGTGGAGGCAGCCAGCCGCTTCTTTTTCACCTGACAGCGAGGACTCTCACTGGGGGAGTGTAACGCATGGGAGGATCACACTACCTCACCCAGATCCCTTCCTCGCTGAGCAGGCGCAACGACCGGCCTGTAGGAGTCGCTGTTTACAACGACCAGGACCCACCCCACCGGCTTCCCACCCGCTGACACTGCCAATTGTGTCAGTATAGACGGCCGACCAAGCTGGAGGTACCGCGGCAGCTGGATTCGATCCCACTGTCTCTGCGGTGGTAGGCAGATGCTTAGTCCGCTGCGCTACCCGGCCGCCATATTTTTTAATTATTTTAAAAGTTTTTTTTTTTTTTTTTTTTTTTTTACTCTGGTGTTTACATTTCTGTGAATATTGTTTGTATTATGTACTGTTTACATTTTGTACAATCGTCGTTTCTGTAAATGAGGGAAACCTCAGATGCTTACGATTTTAAATAAAGGTTGAAATGAAAAAAAGAAGATGGTAAGATGCTCTGGGTCTGGGTAAGATCATGGTAATATGGTAAGATGGTAGGGGTCTGTTAATGGTAAGATGGTGGTATGGGCTGGTCAGGGACAACTTATTATTAAACAATTACAAGCTGGTCCTACTGAAGCCACATACAGAAAATGTGATGTACTTAAAAGCCATTCAGAATAAAATGGGTTGAAGTTATAGAGAAGGCATAGACTAGAGAAGTCTTCTTACCTCTCTTGTGGCGTCTTCTGGCCTTTTGGATTCTTTCGCTGGCAGAAAGACTTCCACCAAGGCTTCTCTGAGATATTGTCCTCTTCCTGAAAGGCCTTCCTTCTCTCCTCCACCTTATACCTCTCCTTGAACATGATGCCCCAGGGATCCTGGAGACCACAGAAAGTCTGTTAAGTAACTTTATATTATAGATAGGAGTGATAACCTGGCTTAACTGCTTGTTTGTTTTATTGCAAACTTTCTATGGTTTATCTTTTTTTATTAGAAGAATTTATGCAAATGTAAACAGTAATAATAATATATAATATAAGTAATACTCTCCATTTTGGTAGCATATTTTCCAGATAGTTATAAAAAATAAAATAAAAATGGAAAGTAAATTTAACACCCTCATTCGTAGTAAGACCACCACAGTGCCATCTCCCAGCCATACAGTACGTGGTCAGGGGGGGGGGGGGGGGGGCACTCAATAGCCTGATGGCCTGTGGGTAGAAACTGTTTGTCAGTCTCGTAGTTCTGGCTTTCAGACTCCTATATCGCCTGCCTAATGGCAGGAGGTTGAAGAGTCTGTGTTGGGGGCTTGCATTCAGCGTCAAAAAATTATAATAGTAATATAATAGATAATAAAATTAGCTTTAGCAGGTTAAGACTAGCCAGCCGGCTGTAACAAGCAAATTGGCCGCTGCACACCATAATAGCAACAATCATATTATATTATTATTACCAATATCAACATCGTTAACAGTATGATGATAATAAGAACAATAACAATAATTTTTTACATCTTCCATTACATAGGTAATCCCAATGCAATTCATTACGAAAAGTGGTGGCTCCCCTGGTAGTAGTCTAATAAAAATAAAACAAATAATAATAATAACAGTAAGTTATTGCAAACTTTCTGACTTAAGGTTGATATTTGCATGTTGTACAGTAGTTTGTGTAGGTAATATAACCATTTTATCGATCTTCTGCATAAATACAATTGAAGGTTTTATACGACGGTTGGTTAGCTTAAGTGGTGCCTTGATATAATAAGACCGTTGGTCGGCTTTTTCGAGCTGATTGTTTTCTCATTAGGCCTGGTGGTAATGTCTTAATTTTGTACAACACTGAATGCATTACATTTAAACTATTGAAAACAAAGTCTTACCTTTGCAGGATCTTGGCAGTTTGGACGGTGCCCAGAAAGCCGGAGAAATTCTCAAAATACCAATAAAAACGTGAGCTCAAAGCAGCAGTAAATCTTCAAAAGAGTTGAAAACAACCGAATAATCAAGAGCAGTAAAACCAACAGTCTACACGCAAGATTACACAAGTGTGTACTGACCAAGCACAACTATCTTGGAACATTCTAAAGTTCTTGTTATGGTTTGTAACCGACCCCAATCGCACAACACAAGACAGGTATGAGAGTAAGCCAAGAACTGGGCATTTATTGAATAACAAAGAAAAACGGCACTGTCCCTTTAAGGGAGAACACAATTACTGGAATAACAAGAAGGGAAAGGTACAGTGCTTTTAAGAGGCGAGCTGGCTAAGGGGAAGGCTAAGGGAAGGCTAACGGAAGGGCTAACGGAACAGGGCCGGGGCAAGGGACAAGGAAGGAAACAGGGAGGACTAGGAGGACTGGACAGGGAGGACTAGGAGGACTAGAGAAAAACAGGGTAAGGCCTTGGAACAGGGCGAGGGCTGGAGCTGCATACTGGGACAGAGAAAACAGGGTAAGGCCTTGGAACACAAGCATTAATGAAATGTTGCTGCTCTGCAGCTTCTCCCGGGATGGTTCGTCTGAGGAAGCAGACGGTGGACGTCAGAACCGCTCTGCAGATCTCTCTCGGCAGATCTCCGAGGGTGGTAACCGGGACCGAGAGGGAGAGAGGGAGCGGGTTAGCTCAGAGTTCAGTTGGGAACAGAGCAGGTGACAGGAGAGGTGACTTGTCCCAAAAACAGAGTAATCCAAGTGACAGAATCTTCGGTGTATATACACACTGTGAGTGAAGTCCCAAAATACAAATCCAAGTGAATAATAACTTCGGTGAGTATACACACAGTGAGCGATGTTAAGGCCAAAGATTATCCCAATGAACTATCCAAAAAGCTGACGCTGGGTGAGTGACAGTCTGACAAAAAGCTGGATATCTTCAGTGTCATTAAACACACGAAAAACGAATAGGATCAAAGACAGTCATAAAAACTCACCCAGGCGCTGTGCGTAAAGAGAGTTGGATCAAAACGGGGCGAGCGTGTCGCCACGGGGAAACGGGTTGTCCAAGCGGAGGTCTGAGTGGTGCGCGACTGCTTGGAGTACGCGCCGGTACGAAGGGCGCATCTGGCGCGGAGGTCTGAGTGGTGCGCGACTGCTTGGAGTGCGCGCCGGTACGGAGGGCGCATCTGGCGCGGAGGTCTGAGGGGTGCGCGTCTGCTTGGAGTACGCGCCGGTACGGAGGACGCATCTGGAGTGCGTCTGAATGCGCGTCTGGGGTGAAGAGCGCGTCTGCGCGGAAGAGCGCGCCGGCTCGGAGAGACGCATCCTCCCGTAGAGTATTAGGAAGCGATGCGCGTCTGGAGTGAAGAACGCGTCTGCTGCGCGGAGGTCTGGATGCGCGTCTGGGCGTCTGCTGCGCGGAGGTCTGGATGCGCGTCAGGACGTCTGCTGCGCGGAGGTCTGAAGTGGAACACTGGGATACCTCCCGTGGAAGTTTAGAGAGCGCAGTCCAGTGACTCCCTCAGGCAACGGCGACAGGAGGCGAAGGCTGGAGCGCATCTCACGCCGGAGATGAAAACAGCATAAACAGACAGAGGACCTCCCGAAGGAGTCTTGGTGATAGAGAATAT
Source organism: Notolepis coatsorum (assembly GCF_963971535.1). Lineage (NCBI taxonomy): Eukaryota > Metazoa > Chordata > Actinopteri > Aulopiformes > Paralepididae > Notolepis > Notolepis coatsorum. The sequence continues at coordinate 46,369 of NW_028171350.1, forward strand.
GATACGGAATGATAACGGCACGACCCGACAGGAACTGAGGGGAGAGCGAGGTACTTGAAGCCCACAGGGGAACTAATTAGAATGCACCTCAGGTGCGTGAAGGTAATTGATACTTGAAACTAGGAGTGTGTGTTCGGCACAAGACCAATCAAACACATAATGACAGGTAGTCCAAGGGTGTGGCTGCTGAGAGCAAACGAGAGTAACGAACGCGAGGGTGGGGGCTAGTGAGATGAGGAGAATGCAATTGATTAACAGAAAACTAAAGGAAACAGAGCGAGTAGGCTTAAAGGAACAGAGCGAGTAGGCTTAAGGAACAGAGCGAGTAGGTGAGCAAAGGACAAAACCTCACAGTACCCCCCCCCTCCACGGGAGCCACCCGGCGACCCAAAAATACAGACAGAGTGGCAGGGGACAAAACAAGGCAAAAAACAAAAAGTACTGGGCCAAGCCAGCAGGGGAAGCCACAACAAAAGTGGGGCTAGCAAAAGAACAGGGTAGCCGAGGGGTAACTAGGGTAGCTGAGGGGTAACCATGGTAGCTGAGGGGCAACTGGAGGAGCTGAGGGGTAACCAGAGGAGCTGAGGGGCAACCAGAGGAGCTGAGGGGTAACTAGAGGAGCAGAGGGGTAACCATGGTAGCTGAGGGGTAACCAGAGGAGCAGAGGGGTAACCATGGTAGCTGAGGGGTAACCAGAGGAGCAGAGGGGTAACTAGAGGAGCTGAGGGGTAACAGCCAAGGGCACTGAAAGCTACAGGGCCTATGCTAGCTGTACTGCTACATCAACATAGAGGCTGCGCTAGCTGCCGGAGCTAGGCTAGCAGACAGGGCTGGAACAGGGGCACTGGAGAGGGGAACAGGGAAGGGGCTAGCAGAGGGAAAGGGTAGCTGCCAGGGCACTGATAGCTACAGGGCCTATGCTAGCTGTACTGCTACATTAACATAGAGGCTGCGCTAGCTGCCGGAGCTAGGCTAGCAGACAGAGCTGGAACAGGGGCATCGGAGAGGGGAACAGGGAAGGGGCTAGCAGAGGGAAAGGGTAGCTGCCAGGGCAGAGCTACAGGGCCTATGCTAGCTGTACTGCTACATTAACATAGAGGCTGCGCTAGCCGCCGGAGCTAGGCTGGCAGACAGGGCTGGACCAGCATGAGAGAACAAGCTAGCTGGAAGGACAGTCCTAGCTGTGGGGAACTGACCTTGCTAGCTGAAGGGGCAGTCCTAGCAGAGGGAGCAAACTGACCTTGCTAGCTGAAGGGGCAGTCCTAGCAGTGGGAGAAAAACTGACACTGCTAGCTGAAAGGGCAGACCTAGCAGTGGGAAAACTGACCCTGCTAGCTGAAAGGGCAGTCGTAGCAGAGGGAGCAAACTGACCTTGCTAGCTGAAGGGGCAGTCCTAGCAGTGGGAGAAAAACTGACACTGCTAGCTGAAAGGGCAGTCCTAGCAGTGGGAAAACTGACCCTGCTAGCTGAAAGGGCAGTCCTAGCAGTGGGAAAACCGACCCTGCTAGCTGAAAGGGCAGTCCTAGCAGTGGGAAAAAACTGACCTTGCTAGCTGAAAGGGCAGTCCTAGCAGTGGGAGAAAAACTGACCCTGCTAGCTGAAAGGGCAGTCCTAGCAGTGGGAAAAACTGACCTTGCTAGCTGAAAGGGCAGTCCTAGCAGTGGGGAAACAACTGACCCTGCTAGCTGAAAGGGCAGTCCTAGCAGTGGGAAAACTGACCTTGCTAGCTGAAAGGGCAGTCCTAGCAGTGGGAGAAAACTGACCTTGCTAGCTGAAAAGGCAGTCCTAGCAGTGGGAAAAACTGACCTTGCTAGCTGAAAGGGCAGTCCTAGCAGTGGGAAAAACTGACCTTGCTAGCTGAAAGGGCAGTCCTAGCAGTGGGAAAACTGACCTTGCTAGCTGAAAGGGCAGTCCTAGCAGTGGGAAAGCTACACAAAAAGTGGAGGCCATGCAGAGGGACCGGGTTAGCTGCCTGGGCATGGCTAGCTACAGGGCCTATGCTAGCTGCAAGGGCTGCATTAACATAGAGGCTGTGCTAACAGCCGGGGCTAAGCTAGCAGACTGGGGCCATGCAGAGGGACTGGGTTAGCTGCCTGGGCATGGCTAGCTACAGGGCCCATGCCAGCAGCAAGGGCTGCATTAACATAGAGGCTGTGCTAGCAGCCGGGGCTAAGCTAGCAGACTGGGGCCATGCAGAGGGACTGGGTTAGCTGCCTGGGCATGGCTAGCTACAGGGCCTATGCCAGCAGCAAGGGCTGCATTAACATAGAGGCTGTGCTAGCAGCCGGGGCTAAGCTAGCAGACCGGGGCCCTGCTGAGGGACTGGGTTAGCTGCCTGGGCATGGCTAGCTACAGGGCCTATGCCAGCAGCAAGGGCTGCATTAACATAGAGGCTGTGCTAGCAGCCGGGGCAAAGCTAGCAGACAGGGGCCATGCTGGTAGTAGAGGCCTAACAAGCTGCAGGGGAGCCAACAGGGCTAACAGGGAAGCTAACAGGGCTAACAGGGGAGCTAACAGGGCTAACAAGGGAGCTAACAGGGGAACAGGGGAGACTAACAGGCTAAACAGGGGAGCACTAAACAAGCTAACAGGGGAGTAACAAAAAAAAAAGGCAAACTCAACCACACCGTCTGTGCTGGCTGGGGTCGTCGATTGGTCGGGTCGTACTGTTATGGTTTGTAACCAACCCCAATCGCACAACACAAGACAGGTATGAGAGTAAGCCAAGAACTGGGCATTTATTGAATAACAAAGAAAAACGGCACTGTCCCTTTAAGGGAGAACACAATTACTGGAATAACAAGAAGGGAAAGGTACAGTGCCTTTAAGAGGCGAGCTGGCTAAGGGGAAGGCTAAGGGAAGGCTAACGGAAGGGCTAACGGAACAGGGCCGGGGCAAGGGACAAGGAAGGAAACAGGGAGGACTAGGAGGACTGAACAGGGAGGACTAGGAGGACTAGAGAAAAACAGGGTAAGGCCTTGGAACAGGGCGAGGGCTGGAGCTGCATACTGGGACAGAGAAAACAGGGTAAGGCCTTGGAACACAAGCATTAATGAAATGTTGCTGCTCTGCAGCTTCTCCCGGGATGGTTCGTCTGAGGAAGCAGACGGTGGACGTCAGAACCGCTCTGCAGATCTCTCTCGGCAGATCTCCGAGGGTGGTAACCGGGACCGAGAGGGAGAGAGGGAGCGGGTTAGCTCAGAGTTCAGTTGGGAACAGAGCAGGTGACAGGAGAGGTGACTTGTCCCAAAAACAGAGTAATCCAAGTGACAGAATCTTCGGTGTATATACACACTGTGAGTGAAGTCCCAAAATACAAATCCAAGTGAATAATAACTTCGGTGAGTATACACACAGTGAGCGATGTTAAGGCCAAAGATTATCCCAATGAACTATCCAAAAAGCTGACGCTGGGTGAGTGACAGTCTGACAAAAAGCTGGATATCTTCAGTGTCATTAAACACACGAAAAACGAATAGGATCAAAGACAGTCATAAAAACTCACCCAGGCGCTGTGCGTAAAGAGAGTTGGATCAAAACGGGGCGAGCGCGTCGCCACGGGGAAACGGGTTGTCCAAGCGGAGGTCTGAGAGGTGCGCGACTGCTTGGAGTACGCGCCGGTACGAAGGGCGCATCTGGCGCGGAGGTCTGAGTGGTGCGCGACTGCTTGGAGTGCGCGCCGGTACGGAGGGCGCATCTGGCGCGGAGGTCTGAGGGGTGCGCGTCTGCTTGGAGTACGCGCCGGTACGGAGGACGCATCTGGAGTGCGTCTGAATGCGCGTCTGGGGTGAAGAGCGCGTCTGCGCGGAAGAGCGCGCCGGCTCGGAGAGACGCATCCTCCCGTAGAGTATTAGGAAGCGATGCGCGTCTGGAGTGAAGAGCGCGTCTGCTGCGCGGAGGTCTGGATGCGCGTCTGGGCGTCTGCTGCGCGGAGGTCTGGATGCGCGTCTGGACGTCTGCTGCGCGGAGGTCTGAAGTGGAACACCGGGATACCTCCCGTGGAAGTTTAGAGAGCGCAGTCCAGTGACTCCCTCAGGCAACGGCGACAGGAGGCGAAGGCTGGAGCGCATCTCACGCCGGAGATGAAAACAGCATAAACAGACAGAGGACCTCCCGAAGGAGTCTTGGTGATAGAGAATATGATACGGAATGATAACGGCACGACCCGACAGGAACTGAGGGGAGAGCGAGGTACTTAAAGCCCACAGGGGAACTAATTAGAATGCACCTCAGGTGCGTGAAGGTAATTGATACTTGAAACTAGGAGTGTGTGTTCGGCACAAGACCAATCAAACACATAATGACAGGTAGTCCAAGGGTGTGGCTGCTGAGAGCAAACGAGAGTAACGAACGCGAAGGTGGGGGCTAGTGAGGTGAGGAGAATGCAATTGATTAACAGAAAACTAAAGGAAACAGAGCGAGTAGGCTTAAAGGAACAGAGCGAGTAGGCTTAAGGAACAGAGCGAGTAGGTGAGCAAAGGACAAAACCTCACAGTTCTAAAATTCTAAATTAAACAATTCCAAGAGGAGTAATTTGACTGGGTAGGGAGATCCCCTTTCATTGGTCTATGCTTAAGCCCTGCCCTGTTTTTGTATCTTCTTAACATACCATAATAATAATAATAATAATTTAAAGAATAATTTAAGGAATAAATAAATAAAATAAGACGAGACAAATTAAATCAAATAAATTATAATAAAATATCTTAAAATATATTAATAACATATCTGTTGGTGACAACACGGGTTGTTATGGTCACGTCATTCACTAAGGGGTCACGTGGTGTTTTAGTATGAGTAAAAGTCAGCTGTTCACCGGCGGGTTTCAGGTATTGAAATGAATATTTTTTTTCAAACTAAATCCTCAATTTGAATAAAGTGATTAATCTGATTAAATTAGTCTTTTTTCTTTTATTAAATCAACTTCCCAGCCCCCTGTCAACTGTCGAATGATGTCAACTGTCAACCTGAATTAACATTCAGTATTCAATACAATATACATTATTTTTGGATGTATACAACACTGTATCATCTTTACGCAGACGATACAGTGTTGTATACTTCCAAAAATAATGTAGCACAGATTCAATCAGCCTTACAATCTGACTTTAAGACACTACAGAAATGGCTTGCTGAAAATAAACTAATACTAAACAAAACCAAATCGTACTTCATGATTTTTGGTACTCGGAAAAAAATGAAGGCAACCGAATCTAAGGCATGCGTTATCTTATGTGTCGATAATACACCTCTGCAAAAAGCTGAACGCATCAAGTATTTGGGAGTATGGCATGACCCCGAACTCTCATTCAATTTCCATATTACCTCTACTGTTATTAAAATGAATCGCAGCATTGGAGCCCTTTATAGAGCTAGACATTGTTTTTCATTCACTGTTAGAAAGAAACTTGCAGAACAACTTATTTTGCCATTAATGGACTATGCTGATGTTGTCTATCAAGCTGCTTCCAAAACCCATTTATCACCTCTAAATGTGGCTTACAATAGACTATGCAGATTTGTTCTTGACTGTCCGTTCACAACCCACCATTGTACTATGTATCAAACCTTAGACTGGCCTTCTCCTACTTTAAGAAGACAGAGACATTGGCTGCAATTGATTTTCAAATGTATCCATTCTGACTATCCTGCTTATCTGAAACAGTTGATGGTCCCTTTTTCTTGCACTTATCGTCTACAGTATTTTTTCACAGTTTCTCCATTTTCAAAAGAAATGGCCAAAAAATCTTTCATGTTCAAAGCCCCTTCGGACTGAAACAACCTTCCGGTGATCATTCGGTCCATATCTTCATTTTACCTCTTTAAAAATGCTCTTTGTTCTAATTTTATGGTCAAGTGTACATGCTTCCTTGGTGGGGCTCCTGCGCTGGTGAGGGGACGTGGGGCACAGCCGTCCTCTACGCGGGTGTTACGAGTTAGCTAGTTGGCTCTACTCCTATTTTTAGGCAGGGGGGGCCGATTGGGTGATTTGGGGCGCTCGTTGGGCGGGTTGACTGCTCCTCTTCTCCTGCCAGTCCTGGAGCTCAATATCTATTACATCCTGTATTCTACTCACCCTCTGAATGTTTTGTTGGGCCTTTCTCGCGGCGGCTGCCTGGCGGTGTCATCGCGGGGTTAAGCATATTTGTTTGCCCTGCGGCGGCACGGTCATGTGACTGCCGTGGAGTGGGCCTCTTATGATGGAGATTGAGACATATCCTCTTATCCTCTTATAATGAGACATATCCTCTTACAATGTGTACTTGTTCTGTTGTGTTTTTGTATGTGTCCTTTAAGTTTCAAGTTTCAAGTTTCAAGTTTCTTTAATAGTTGTCATACAGAAGTACAGAATACTTTTATACAAAATGCTTCTTACTGTTGCGCTCCAGAGACTGTGCAAGACAAGATAAGTATGAAATAAAATAACATAGTAAAATTAGAAGTAAAAAAATTAGGTCACAGTGTTCAGTTTAGACATATGTACAATGTTCGATGCAGAATAGACGTAGTTACCATACAATATACAATACTGTGCAGTGTACTAATATACAATACTATATTATGCAAGGCAGAAATGGAGAAATGGGACGAGGTGCAATTTAGGTACAATTCACAGTAGGTGTACGAGTTGTAGTGCAAATCCTTTATCAATAAATATAAAGTGTAAGTGTGTTTACTGGCCCTCTAAAGTGTGGAGAGTGGGCGCTGCAGTGTGTTGTTTGTTTGAGTGAGTGTGTGCGTGTGGGTGTGTGTGCTGTGTGCATTTGATGGTTGTTGCATAGTGATTATTGTTCGTTTAGCAGCCTGATGGCCTGGGGATAGAAGCTTCTTCTGAGTCTTTCTGTGCTCGCTTTAAGACTCCGGTATCGCTTGCCTGACCGCAGCAGTTCAAAGAGGCAGTTGTTCGGGTGGCTCGAGTCCTTAATAATTCTCTTAGCCTTCCCCTTGCACCGCTTGTTGTAAATGTTCTGGAGGGTGGGAAGCCCCCCTCAAATTGTGCGTTCGGCTGAACGTGTCACTCTTTGTAGTCTGCTACGGTCTTGTGCAGTGCTATTCCCAAACCAGGAGGTGATGTTGCCGGTCAGGATGCTCTCTATTGTACATGAGTAGAAGTTCCTAAGGATCTTCTGACTGACTTGGAACTTCCTTAGGCGCCTGAGGAAGTAGAGGCGTTGTCGTGCCTTCTTCACAACACTGTCAATGTGTGTGGTCCATGTCAAGTCCTCGGATATGTGGGCTCCGAGGTACTTGAAACTGTTCACTCTCTCAACCGGTGCCCCGTCGATGCTGAGGGGGCTGTAGTCCTTGACCCCCGACCTCCTGAAGTCCACAATCATCTCTTTTGTTTTGCTGACGTTCAGGGAGAGGCAGTTCTCCTGACACCACTGTGACAGGTTCTCTACCTCTTCCAGGTAGGCCCTTTCGTCGTTGGCAGAGATCAGGCCCACCACTACTGTGTCATCAGCAAATTTGATGATGGTGTTGTTGTTCCGCTGTGCTACGCAGTCATGTGTGTACAGGGAGTAGAGGAGGGGGCTCAGAACACAGCCCTGGGGGGCCCCTATGTTGAGCGTGATGGATGAGGAGGTGCAGTTGCCGGCTCTTACCACCTGGGGTCTGCCCGTCAGGAAGTCCAAGACCCACTGGCAGAGGTCATAGTTCAAGCCCAGGTCCCTGAGCTTGGCTATGAGTTTGGAGGGGACTATGGTATTGAATGCTGAGCTGTAGTCGATGAACAGCATTCTCACATAGTTCCCCTGCCTCTTGTCCAGGTGTGATGCTGCTGTGTGCAGCACATGGGCTATGGCGTCCTCCGTGGACCTGTTGGGGCGATATGCAAATTGCAGAGGGTCCAGGTTGATGGGGAGGGAGGAACAGATGTAGCCCTTCACTAGCTTCTCAAAGCACTTCATGGCTATGGAGGTGAGGGCTACAGGGCGGTAGTCGTTGAGGCAAGCGGGCGTAGATTTTTTGGGTACAGGGATGATGGTGGACTTCTTCAGACAGGTGGGGATGACAGCCTGTTCCAAGGACAGGTTGAAGATGTCAGTGAATACCGGGGCCAGTTGGTCGGCACAGACTTTTAGGACGCGGCCGGGGATGCCGTCCGGTCCTGCTGCCTTCCTGATATTCACTTTTTTAAAGATCCGTCTCACCTCATGCTCTGTTACCCTGAACACTGAGTCTCCATCAGCAGACCCCCCCCCCCCCCCCATTGCCGTGGTTTGTAGGCTGGTGTTGTTATTCACAGCCTCAAACCTCGCATAGAAGGAATTGAGATCATTTGCTAAGGAGATGTCACTGTTCAGTTTGAGGGGGGTGCCTTTGTAGTCTGTCATTGTTCTGAGGCCCTGCCACATGCCTCTAGAGTCAGCCTGTTCAAACTGAAGTTCAACTTTATCCCTGTAACGCCGTTTTGCCTCTATTACTACTCTCCTGACGTTGTATCTTGCCATCTTGTGTTCTTCCATGTTGCCTGTCACCAGCCCGGTGTTGTATGCTGATGTGCGCACTTTCAGAGCCTCACGGACGGATTTGTCTACCCAGGGCTTTTGATTTGGGTAGATTTGAATTTTGGTGGAGGGGATTGTTTCTTCTACCAGAGTACAGACATAGTCAATCACCGTTTCGGTGTATTCGTTAATATTGGCTGTGTTATCACGGAATACACTCCAGTCTGTGCATCCAAGTGCAGCTTGGAGTGACTCCTCTGACGTCACGGCCCAACGCTTAACCTCTCGCGAGACCACCGGCGTTCGCTTGAGACTTTGTTTGTACTTTGGCAAAAGAAATATGGCGGCGTGATCGCTTTTACCGAATGGACTAAGAGCCTGTGACTTGTACCCATTCTTAAATATTTTTTATATTTTTTTATTTTATTTGTTGTTGTTGTTGTTGTGTGTATGATATGTCATGTGTTCTGATTCTGAATTACATTGCACAAAATGTGGGACCCTCTCGAAAACGAGATACTGTATCTCAATGTGGTTTTCCCAATAAAATAATTTCAATATATAATGTCTGATTCAATATTAACATTCACTATTCAATATGGTCTGATTCAAACATTCAGTATTCAAGTAGAACGGCTAACACTCACCTCTCCACAGCTAAACGGTCGGGAAGGCACCTTGGTTGAGAAATGCAGGTTTCAGTCTGTGTGTTGTAGGACAGACAGTCTATCTATCCTGTCTCAAGATGCACAATGAGATCTGGAGAGAACTGTTGAATATATATAGAACACAAATGTCTATTATGACATCATACTGTGACATCACAAATGTTCTAGAATGTGCTTTTTATGACATCATACTGTGCCATAATAAATGTTCTAGAATGTTATATTATGACATCATACTGTGACATCACAAACGGAACATGTTTGAGTTTCATTTGAATAATATAAATAATAATGTTTGGTAAGGCTGTCCCCGAAGCCTGTTTTTGGGAATCAAACTTCGTCAACTTTTATTATTTCGAACCTTCGTTTTTAATTAAAAAAGTTATTTTTTTAATTTTTTTAAGTGAGGTGTCCTCGGGGGTTCTAGAAATCGGGGCGCAGCTCGGCTGTGGTTAACGCGCCGTTAGGAAGCTGCCTCCATCCCTCTTCGTCCAGCAACCTCTCTCTCTCCAGCCTGTCTCTCAGTTTCCTCCTGTTGTCTCGGAGGGTTTTCATCCTCTCCTGCTCCACCTCAGAGCTGGGAGCCAGGCCCCTGCTCCAGCCTCCTGTGACTCCTGCTCCACCTCAGAGCTGGGAGCCAGGCCCCTGCTCCAGCCTCCTGTGACTCCTGCTCCACCTCAGAGCTGGGAGCCAGGCCCCTGCTCCACCCTCCTGTGACTCCTGCTCCACTCACCTCACAGCTGGGAGCCAGGCCCCTGCTCCACCCTCCTGTGACTCCTGCTCCACCTCAGAGCTGGGAGCCAGGCCCCTGCTCCAGCCTCCTGTGACTCCTGCTCCACCTCAGAGCTGGGAGCCAGGCCCCTGCTCCAGCCTCCTCCTGTGACTCCTGCTCCACCTCAGAGCTGGGAGCCAGGCCCCTGCTCCACCCTCCTGTGACTCCTGCTCCACTCACCTCACAGCTGGGAGCCAGGCCCCTGCTCCACCCTCCTGTGACTCCTGCTCCACCTCAGAGCTGGGAGCCAGGCCCCTGCTCCAGCCTCCTGTGACTCCTGCTCCACCTCAGAGCTGGGAGCCAGGCCCCTGCTCCAGCCTCCTCCTGTGACTCCTGCTCCACCTCAGAGCTGGGAGCCAGGCCCCTGCTCCAGCCTCCTGTGACTCCTGCTCCACCTCAGAGCTGGGAGCCAGGCCCCTGCTCCAGCCTCCTCCTGTGACTCCTGCTCCACCTCAGAGCTGGGAGCCAGGCCCCTGCTCCAGCCTCCTCCTGTGACTCCTGCTCCACCTCAGAGCTGGGAGCCAGGCCCCTGCTCCAGCCTCCTGTGACTCCTGCTCCACCTCAGAGCTGGGAGCCAGGCCCCTGCTCCAGCCTCCTCCTGTGACTCCCACTCACCTGTAGTTCCTTCTTGTTCACTTCCTTCTGAAGACCCATGAACGCAGCGCGCTCCATAGACAGCTCAGCCACCACGGCCATCATCATACGTCGAGTCGGCTGTTTATCACGACGCTGTAGCTCATTTTTCTTCTGGCCGTACTGCAGTCCCTTCTCAGCTTGGCTCCTGATTCGCTGAGACAGTCTGTCCACTGTTTTTTTTTTTTTTTTTACAACTTACCTGAGTGAAAATGCCGTGAACACACCGCCATGTTTTCTTTGACTTTTGTTTAACTCTGTGTTAATAAATAGATACAAAATACAAATACAATACCACTTCCGGGTCTCGCTCCTTGTTTTCATTTCATCTCTCAGACGCTGTTGGGTTTTATAACAGCAGCGAGTAGATGTTTTGTCATCGCGCGGTTAAACTCGAGGGATCTTATTGACGCAGTATAATAATAATGGGAGGAAAGAAGAAGAAATCGGTGGCCGCTGTCGCCGCTGCTTCCGTGGCCCCGGTAACGCCAGGCGGTGCACCGGTGGCGGGGGGGGGGGGGGGGGCGGCGTGGCGGCAGTGGTCTTTTATGAAGTTAATAGATATCATATCCGACATCGCCGTGTACACGTCTATCAGCCTGTCGCGTATTTCTCCCATAACACGCGTTCGTTCGGTTTAGTAAATGTTTCCACATTTAATGGGGGTGTTTCATTACCGTATAATATGGTTAATTACGGGCGGTTCTATATGCAAATACTTAAAATCGTGCACGAGCGCGGAGCAGTAGAACAAGTGGCATTTATCAACACGGACTACTTGCAGGTGTGTGTAGGACCTGTGTACGCACGTGTGATAAATCCCGATTTTTCTGTGCGTAGAGACATTCTAAATTCTGTGCGTAGGAACGGAAATAGAACACTTTCTATGCATTGTTGATAAATGAGGGCCCAGGACTGTTGTATTCTGTAAGTGTGGGCAAGTTCCATTTCATTGCTAGAGATCAATGATTTGTTTTTGTTTTATATTGTTTGTATTTACATGTTCGAAATAAAGATTTCAAATAAAATCAAACCTACAGTTTTGGCAAATAATAATAAGAAATGTATCAAAAATGTTTTGTTAACTAAGTACATTTTTTTCATTT
>NW_028171350.1:58200-60700 GCF_963971535.1 Notolepis coatsorum
GGACAGTGTTAGCATCAGGCCCCACCGTGTGTCTCAGTGTGGGGGGGGGGGACAGTGTAGCATCAGGCCCCACCATGTGTCTCAGTGTGGGGGGGGGGGGGGGGGGGGACAGTGTAGCATCAGGCCCCACCATGTGTCTCAGTGGGGGGGGGGGGGGGGGGACAGTGTAGCATCAGGCCCCACCGTGTGTCTCAGTGTGGGGGGGGGGACAGTGTAGCATCAGGCCCCACCGTGTGTCTCAGTGTGGGGGGGGGGGGGGGGACAGTGTAGCATCAGGCCCCACCGTGTGTCTCAGTGTGGGGGGGGGACAGTGTAGCATCAGGCCCCACCGTGTGTCTCAGTGTGGGGGGGGGGGACAGTGTAGCATCAGGCCCCACCGTGTGTCTCAGTGTGGGGGGGGGGGGGACAGTGTAGCATCAGGACCCCACCGTGTGTCTCAGTGTGGGGGGGGGACAGTGTAGCATCAGGCCCCACCGTGTGTCTCAGTGTGGGGGGGGGACAGTGTAGCATCAGGCCCCACCGTGTGTCTCAGTGTGGGGGGGGGGGGACAGTGTAGCATCAGGCCCCACCGTGTGTCTCAGTGTGGGGGGGGGACAGTGTAGCATCAGCCCCACCGTGTGTCTCAGTGTGGGGGGGGGGACAGTGTAGCATCAGGCCCCACCGTGTGTCTCAGTGTGGGGGGGGGACAGTGTAGCATCAGGCCCCACCGTGTGTCTCAGTGTGGGGGGGGACAGTGTAGCATCAGGCCCCACCGTGTGTCTCAGTGTGGGGGGGGGGACAGTGTAGCATCAGACCCCACCGTGTGTCTCAGTGTGGGGGGGGGGGACAGTGTAGCATCAGGCCCCACCGTGTGTCTCAGTGGGGGGGGGGGGGGGGACAGTGTAGCATCAGGCCCCACCGTGTGTCTCAGTGTGGGGGGGGGACAGTGTAGCATCAGACCCACCGTGTGTCTCAGTGTGGGGGGGGGGGACAGTGTGTAGCATCAGGCCCCACCGTGTGTCTCAGTGTGGGGGGGGGGACAGTGTGTAGCATCAGGCCCCACCATGTGTCTCAGTGTGGGGGGGGGGACAGTGTAGCATCAGGCCCCACCGTGTGTCTCAGTGTGGGGGGGGACAGTGTAGCATCAGGCCCCACCATGTGTCTCAGTGGGGGGGGGGGACAGTGTAGCATCAGGCCCCACCGTGTGTCTCAGTGTGGGGGGGGGACAGTGTAGCATCAGGCCCCACCATGTGTCTCAGTGGGGGGGGGGGGGACAGTGTAGCATCAGGCCCCACTGTGTGTCTCAGTGTGGGGGGGGGACAGTGTAGCATCAGGCCCCACCGTGTGTCTCAGTGGGGGGGGGGGGGGGGGGACAGTGTAGCATCAGGCCCCACCGTGTGTCTCAGTGTGGGGGGGGGACAGTGTAGCATCAGGCCCCACCGTGTGTCTCAGTGTGGGGGGGGGACAGTGTAGCATCAGACCCCACCGTGTGTCTCAGTGTGGGGGGGGGGACAGTGTAGCATCAGGCCCCACCGTGTGTCTCAGTGTGGGGGGGGACAGTGTGTAGCATCAGACCCCACCGTGTGTCTCAGTGTGGGGGGGGGACAGTGTAGCATCAGGCCCCACCGTGTGTCTCAGTGTGGGGGGGGGGGGACAGTGTAGCATCAGGCCCCACCGTGTGTCTCAGTGTGGGGGGGGGACAGTGTGTAGCATCAGGCCCCACCGTGTGTCTCAGTGTGGGGGGGGGACAGTGTAGCATCAGACCCCACCGTGTGTCTCAGTGTGGGGGGGGGGACAGTGTAGCATCAGACCCCACCGTGTGTCTCAGTGTGGGGGGGGGACAGTGTAGCATCAGGCCCCACTGTGTGTCTCAGTGTGGGGGGGGGGACAGTGTAGCATCAGGCCCCACCATGTGTCTCAGTGTGGGGGGGGGGACAGTGTAGCATCAGGCCCCACCGTGTGTCTCAGTGTGGGGGGGGGGACAGTGTAGCATCAGGCCCCACCATGTGTCTCAGTGTGGGGGGGGGACAGTGTAGCATCAGGCCCCACCGTGTGTCTCAGTGTGGGGGGGGACAGTGTAGCATCAGACCCCACCGTGTGTCTCAGTGTGGGGGGGGGCAGTGTAGCATCAGGCCCCACCATGTGTCTCAGTGTGGGGGGGGGGGACAGTGTAGCATCAGGCCCCACCGTGTGTCTCAGTGTGGGGGGGGGACAGTGTAGCATCAGGCCCCACCGTGTGTCTCAGTGTGGGGGGGGGACAGTGTAGCATCAGGCCCCACCGTGTGTCTCAGTGTGGGGGGGGGACAGTGTAGCATCAGGCCCCACCATGTGTCTCAGTGTGGGGGGGGGGGGGGACAGTGTAGCATCAGGCCCCACCGTGTGTCTCAGTGTGGGGGGGGGGGGACAGTGTAGCATCAGGCCCCACCGTGTGTCTCAGTGTGGGGGGGGGGGACAGTGTAGCATCAGGCCCCACCGTGTGTCTCAGTGTGGGGGGGGGGACAGTGTGTAGCATCAGACCCCA
>NW_028171350.1:65700-100700 GCF_963971535.1 Notolepis coatsorum
ACACACAGAGAGAGACACACAGAGAGAGACACACAGAAAGAGACACACAGAGACAGAGACAGAGACACACAGAGACACACAGAGACACACAGAGACACACAGAGACACACAGAGACACACAGAGACACACAGAGACACACAGAGAGACACAGAGAAACACAGAGACACACAGGGACACACAGAGACAGAGACAGAGACACACAGAGACACACAGAGACACACAGAGACACACAGAGACACACAGAGACACACTGAGACACACAGATACAGAGACACACAGAGACACACAGAGACACACAGAGACACACAGAGACACACAGAGACACACACAGAGATACACAGAGACACACAGAGACACACAGAGACACACTGATACACACAGAGACACACAGAGACACACTGATACACACAGAGACACACAGAGACACACAGAGACACACTGATACACACAGAGACACACAGAGACACACAGAGACACACAGAGACACACAGAGAGACACAGAGACACACAGAGACACACAGGGACACACAGAGACAGAGACAGAGACACACAGAGACACACAGAGACACACAGAGACACACAGAGACACACAGAGACACACTGAGACACACAGATACAGAGACACACAGAGACACACAGAGACACACAGAGACACACAGAGACACACAGAGACACACAGAGACACACACAGAGATACACAGAGACACACAGAGACACACAGAGACACACTGATACACACAGAGACACACAGAGACACACTGATACACACAGAGACACACAGAGACACACAGAGACACACTGATACACACAGAGACACACAGAGACACACAGAGACACACAGAGACACACAGAGACACACAGAGACACACTGAGACACACAGAGACACACAGAGACACACAGAGACACACTGAGACACACTGAGACACACTGAGACACACAGATACACACAGATACACACAGATACACACAGATACACACTGAGACACACAGAGACACACAGAGACACACTGAGACACACAGAGACACACAGATACACACAGAGACACACTGAGACACACTGAGACACACAGAGACACACAGAGACACACTTATTTGGTACCAATTATAGCTAGAGGCAGACTGTGTGTGTGTGTATCCGTGTGTTTGTGCGTGTGCGTGCGTGTGAATCCATCTTCTGTCTATTTCCATTCTATGACAGTAATTGAGTAGATGTCCTCATTAAATTGGATTTAATAAGTATAATTTAATAGGGGGATTCTGATAAAGCATTAAACGTTTTTGTCTTCTTCCTGTCTCCACTCTCCACCTCAGACCAAGAGCCATATAACCATATTTACATTTTTCAGAGCAACAATGTTTTCAAACTTTATTATCTAAAGATGGTGAGTTAGAGTGTTGTGTTCATTCATAGTTAAAGACAGTAGAGGTTGAGTACTTTATTATCTAAAGATGGTGAGTTAGAGTGTTGTGTTCATTCATAGTTAAAGACAGTAGAGGTTGAGTACTTTATTATCTAAAGATGGTAAGTTAGAGTGTTGTGTTCATTCATAGTTAAAGACAGTAGAGGTTGAGTACTTTATTATCTAAAGATGGTAAGTTAGAGTGTTGTGTTCATTCATAGTTAAAGACAGTAGAGGTTGAGTACTTTATTATCTAAAGATGGTGAGTTAGAGTGTTGTGTTCATTCATAGTTAAAGACAGTAGAGGTTGAGTACTTATACTATACAGGTGTGTATACTGGACAGTAATTCAGCACTAAACAATCTGCACTGCACTACTGCCATTGTGTCATACATGAAGCTTGCAGTGGGACAAGAAATCAAATCAAATCAAATCAAATTTATTTATAGGGCCCGACAACACACGTTAATGTCCCCATGGGCCGTACAGGTCTTCTTTAAACAAGTCAAGAAGACAACATAACAATAAGTCAAGAACAGAACAAGAACACCATAAGGTCCAAATTTTTTTTAGATGAATGCAAATAAATGAAAGAATGCAAGCACTCCCAGACATACCCCACGCGAAGGTAAGGAAAAACTCACTAAAACCTAACAATAGGGAAAAAAGCTCCACAGGCAGTGTGGAGGAGAGAAACCTTAGAAGGGCCATTCAAGGGTGGATCTCCCTTCTTAGATGTTGGTGATAGTAGTGTTGCAGAAGATGTCACTTTTTACATTTTACATTTAGACAGCTTTACTGCAGCACAGATTTACTGTATTGTAGTGTAAAGTAGTGTTACAGTAAAGATTTGCCATATTTACAGTATGGTACTGTACTGCAGTACAAGTGGGAAGCACTGTTATTGTACACTACAGTAATATGGTTTACTGTAAAGCAGTATATCTCATGTTTGCTGTACATTACTGTAATTTTACTCTGCACCACATAGGATTGCAAGACAACCTCGCAGATGTGGAAGAGGGCCCCTTTTTACTCCGCAACAAGAGGAAGCCATTTGTGCAATGGTGATTGCAAACAATGCCATAAGGTTGAGAGAGATACAAAGCGCTGTTATAGAGGATGACAATATCTTTGGGAATATTGAATCTGTTTCAATCGCTACAATTGACAGAGTGATCAGGGGAAATTAAATGCACATGAAACAATTGTAGTACAATGTGCCATTTGACCGGAACAGCGACAGAGTGAAGGAGATCCGCCACCAGTATGTACAAGCAGGGGCGTAGCTGGGGGGGGGTAGCTTAGGATGATTCCAAGGGCCCAGCACTGAGGGGGGCCCCCCCAAATTTTTTTTTTTTTTCTAGACATAACTCAGGTGTATTATTGATGCTCTCATTGATACTATGTTTGTTTCTGAAGTGTGTGTGTGTGTGTGTGTGTGTGTGTGTGTGTGTGTGTGTGTGTGTGTGTGTGTGTGTGTGTGTGTGTGTGTGTGTATGTGTGTGTGTGTGTGTGTGTGTGTGTATGTGTGTGTGTGTGTGTGTGTGTGTGTGTGTGTGTGTGTGTGTGTGTGTGTGTGTGAGAGATATATATAGAGAGAGGGGGGGCTTTGGTAGACTATTGCATTGGTCCATTCATTGAAGATGAACGCAATGCGACATCCTTTACTAGGCTCACCCACCAACAGTGCAGGTGCTGAACTGCTGATCCGAATGTATAGGTAAAAACCATATTATGCGTTTTCATCAATAAAAAAATGGCCAAAAATGTCTGCTTGCGCGCTTGCGTGCGCTCGCATTCACTGGGGGCCTAGAAATACATTCTTTCATGGGGCCCAGAATCTGGAGCTACACCCCTGTGTACAAGTACAACATTTATGTGTTCTGATACTCTAATGTTCAGTGCTGTAAACTGGTTACTTTGTGTAGTGCCATGCAGTACACTTACATGACAGTTCATACTGTACAATATGTTGTCCAAAATGCATTATGTTACACAGGAAAAGTTTATAGTTTTTTTCTCTCTCTCTTCTGGGATAAAGCGTGTACCAGGGAACGTTTTTAATTATTTTCTTTTACCATGCTGCTATCTTTTGCATTTTATTGATGTTTTTACTATGTGAAGCACTTTGTGACCCTGGTCTGTGAAAGGTGCTATATAAATAAACTTTACTTACTTACTTAATTGACAGTGTCGAAGGCCTTTTGTAGGTCCAGCATGACCATGCCGCAGTATTTGCCCGTGAGTTACAATGTTGGTGAGTTACAGTGTTGTGTTCATTCATAGTTAAAGACAGTAGAGGTTGAATACTTTATTATCTAAAGATGGTGAGTTAGAGTGTTGTGTTTGTTCATAGTTAAAGACAGTAGAGGTTGAGTACTTTATTATCTAAAGATGGTAAGTTAGTGTGTTGTGTTCATTCATAGTTAAAGACAGTAGAGGTTGAGTACTTTATTATCTAAAGATGGTGAGTTACAGTGTTGTGTTCATTCATAGTTAAAGACAGTAGAGGCTGAGTACTTTATTATCTAAAGATGGTGAGTTAGAGTGTTGTGTTCAGTCATAGTTAAAGACAGTAGAGGTTGAGTACTTTATTATCTAAAGATGGTAAGTTAGAGTGTTGTGTTTGTTCATAGTTAAAGACAGTAGAGGTTGAGTACTTTATTATCTAAAGATGGTGAGTTATAGTGTTGTGTTCATTCATAGTTAAAGACAGTAGAGGTTGAATACTTTATTATCTAAAGATGGTGAGTTAGAGTGTTGTGTTCATTCATAGTTAAAGACAGTAGAGGTTGAGTACTTTATTATCTAAAGATGGTTAGTTAGAGTGTTGTGTTCATTCATAGTTAACGACAGTAGAGGTTGAGTACTTTATTATCTAAAGATGGTAAGTTAGAGTGTTGTGTTCATTCATAGTTAAAGACAGCAGAGGTTGAGTACTTTATTATCTAAAGATGGTTAGTTAGAGTGTTGTGTTCATTCATAGTTAACGACAGTAGAGGTTGAGTACTTTATTATCTAAAGATGGTAAGTTAGAGTGTTGTGTTCATTCATAGTTAAAGACAGTAGAGGTTGAGTACTTTATTATCTAAAGATGGTAAGTTAGAGTGTTGTGTTCATTCATAGTTAAAGACAGCAGAGGTTGAGTACTTTATTATCTAAAGATGGTGAGTTAGAGTGTTGTGTTCATTCATAGTTAAAGACAGCAGAGGTTGAGTACTTTATTATCTAAAGATGGTTAGTTAGAGTGTTGTGTTCATTCATAGTTAAAGACAGTAGAGGTTGAGTACTTTATTATCTAAAGATGGTGAGTTAGAGTGTTGTGTTCATTCATAGTTAAAGACAGTAGAGGTTGAGTACTTTATTATCTAAAGATGGTGAGTTAGAGTGTTGTGTTCATTCATAGTTAAAGACAGTAGAGGTTGAGTACTTTATTATCTAAAGATGGTAAGTTAGAGTGTTGTGTTCATTCATAGTTAAAGACAGTAGAGGTTGAGTACTTTATTATCTAAAGATGGTAAGTTAGAGTGTTGTGTTCATTCATAGTTAAAGACAGCAGAGGTTGAGTACTTTATTATCTAAAGATGGTGAGTTAGAGTGTTGTGTTCATTCATAGTTAAAGACAGCAGAGGTTGAGTACTTTATTATCTAAAGATGGTTAGTTAGAGTGTTGTGTTCATTCATAGTTAAAGACAGTAGAGGTTGAGTACTTTATTATCTAAAGATGGTGAGTTAGAGTGTTGTGTTCATTCATAGTTAAAGACAGTAGAGGTTGAGTACTTTATTATCTAAAGATGGTGAGTTAGAGTGTTGTGTTCATTCATAGTTAAAGACAGTAGAGGTTGAGTACTTTATTATCTAAAGATGGTGAGTTAGAGTGTTGTGTTCATTCATAGTTAAAGACAGTAGAGGTTGAGTACTTTATTAACTAAAGATGGTGAGTTACAGTGTTGTGTTCATTCATAGTTAAAGACAGTAGAGGTTGAGTACTTTATTATCTAAAGATGGTGAGTTAGAGTGTTGTGTTCATTCATAGTTAAAGACAGTAGAGGTTGAGTACTTTATTATCTAAAGATGGTGAGTTAGAGTGTTGTGTTCATTCATAGTTAAAGACAGTAGAGGTTGAGTACTTTATTATCTAAAGATGGTGAGTTAGAGTGTTGTGTTCATTCATAGTTAAAGACAGTAGAGGTTGAGTACTTTATTATCTAAAGATGGTGAGTTAGAGTGTTGTGTTCATTCATAGTTAAAGACAGTAGAGGTTGAGTACTTTATTATCTAAAGATGGTGAGTTAGAGTGTTGTGTTCATTCATAGTTAAAGACAGTAGAGGTTGAGTACTTTATTAACTAAAGATGGTGAGTTACAGTGTTGTGTTCATTCATAGTTAAAGACAGTAGAGGTTGAGTACTTTATTATCTAAAGATGGTGAGTTAGAGTGTTGTGTTCATTCATAGTTAAAGACAGTAGAGGTTGAGTACTTTATTATCTAAAGATGGTGAGTTAGAGTGTTGTGTTCATTCATAGTTAAAGACAGTAGAGGTTGAGTACTTTATTATCTAAAGATGGTGAGTTAGAGTGTTGTGTTCATTCATAGTTAAAGACAGTAGAGGTTGAGTACTTTATTATCTAAAGATGGTTAGTTAGAGTGTTGTGTTCATTCATAGTTAAAGACAGTAGAGGTTGAGTACTCTCTTGTGATATATTACCTTCACACTCCAAGAGATTTGGATTGATTTTACCACTGCAAATACATAGATTCAAGATTCAAGAGTTTTTTTTGTCACATACTGTACACACAAGACATGATGCAGTGAAATGTAGGTGGCCATGCCCGCCTCGAATGTGCAAAAATACAAATAATAAAATAGAATAATAAAATAGAATAGATAATAGATAGAATAGAATAGAATAAAATAGAATAGAAAAGACATAGATTGTCCACAAAAACGGAGTCATATGGTTCTTCAGTGTAATGGTTAAATTGTCTCCTTTGCAGATGCTTCCCTCTGCTGGCATGGAGGGAAGTGGTCTCATAAAATAACCATATCAGGTATCTTTCATAGTCTGTGAAAAGCTGACTGCATTTACAACACGTACGTCCCTTGCCTGTTTGTCTTTTAGTCATTTATGTTGACATAAATAGATTATTCAAGCATGTGTGTGTGTGTGTGTGTGTGTGTGTGTGTGTGTGTGTGTGTGTATGTGTGTGTGTGTGTGTTCAAGTTTCAAGTTTCTTTATTAGTTGTCATACAGAAGTACAGAATACTTTTATACAAAATGCTTCTTTCTGTTACGCTCCAGAGACTGTGATAGACAAAAAGATAAGTATAAAATAAAATAAGCATAGCAAGTATAAAATAGAAGTCACGTACGTAGACACAAGTGTTCAGTATGTACATATGTACAATGTTCAATGCAGAGTAGAAGTAACTGAGTTACCATACAATATACTATACAATATACTAATATACAATATACTATATAGTGCAAAGCAGAAATGGGATGAGGTACAATTTAGGTACAGTTTACAGTAAGGTGTACTGAGGTATGGGTTGTAGTGCAAATTCTTTGCCAATAAATATAAAGTGTGTTTAGGTGTTCTAAAGTGTGGAGAGTGGGTGCTGCAGTGAGTTGTTTGTTTAAAGTGAGTGTGTGCGTGTGGGTGTGTGTGCTGTGTGCATTTGATGGTTGTTGCATAGTGTTATTGTTCGTTGAGCAACCTGATGGCCTGGGGATAGAAGCTTCTTCTGAGTCTTTCTGTGCTTGCCATGAGACTCCGGTATCGCTTGCCTGACCGCAGCAGTTCAAAAAGGCAGTTGTTTGGGTGGCTGGAGTCTTTGATAATTCTCTTAGCCTTACCCATGCACCGCTTGTTGTAAATGCCCTGGAGAGTGGGAAGCCCCCCTCCAATTGTGCGTTCGGCTGAACGGGCCACTCTCTGTAGTCTGCTACGATCTTGTGCGGTGCTATTCCCAAACCAGGAGGTGATATTGCCAGTCAGGATGCTCTCTATTGTACATGAGTAGAAGTTCTTAAGGATCTTCTGACTGACTTGGAACTTCCTTAGGCGCCTGAGGAAGTAGAGGCGTTGCCGTGCCTTCTTCACAACACTGTCAATGTGTGTGGTCCATGTCAAGTCCTCGGATATGTAGACTCCGAGGTACTTAAAACTGTTCACTCTCTCAACCGGTGCCCCGTCGATGCTGAGGGGGCTGTAGTCCCTGACCCCCGACCTCCTAAAGTCCACAATCATCTCCTTTGTTTTGCTGACGTTCAGGGAGAGGCTGTTCTCTTGACACCATCCGGCTAGGACCTAGACCTCTTCCAGGTAGGCCCTCTCGTCGTTGGCAGAGATCAGGCCCACCACTACTGTGTCGTCAGCAAATTTGATGATTGTGTTGTTGTTCCGCTGTGCCACACAGTCATGTGTGTACAGGGAGTAGAGGAGGGGACTCAGAACACAGCCCTGGGGGGCCCCTATGTTGAGGGTGTGTGTGTGTGTGTGTGTGTGTGTGTGTGTGTGTGTGTGTGTGTGTGTGTGTGTGTGTGTGTGTGTGTGTGTGTGTGTGTGTGTGTGTGTGTGTCTGGTGGATATGGTATGTAGGTTACGAGAGAGAAGCTTGAGTGGAGTAGGCATCACATCACAGAGCGGCAATATTCCTGATATTCCACTGGTTCAAGTGTATTATTGCTTTTATACAGCAAGTTGCACCGTCGGGAAAAAGATAGGATGAATACAGACAATTCTAGGGTGTATTTTATATTGATTTCAGTGAACTTGGCGTAGAATTTTTTTTCCTAAAGATGTATCGTTGCTATGGAATTTCAAATGGAGTGAGTAGGCTATCAACCAGCTTGGCAACACAAACGAATGGCGTATTATTCTAATTTATACAACAGGTAGGTCCGACCACCTATTTACCATAAGGTGGAACACTGTTTTAATGTACGACCTAGGACCATTATTTCTATTATTATTATAAAAATCAAGCGAGAATGTACCGATTTAGATTCAAATGTCAAGATAGACCGCGCTCTCAAAATCCTCCACCATTTTGCTTTTGTTTTTTTATATATGTTGTATATATGTATAATCTATATTTACTAATAGACTCTATTTTGATAGGTCTTTCCTTTGGTCATTGAGGACCAATTGACTCAGGCACACCTGCGCCGTGATGCCATTTCCTGCCAAGTCATTAACCACCTGTGTATATAACCACCATCTTGACTGCATGTGCATTGCTAGCCATAACACTGACGAAGGAATAAGAATTCCGAAACATGTTTGTTTCAGGCTGCTATTAAAGACTTGAACCTGAGAGTGCTGGTCCAGCTTCCCTGCTTTTTTATATACCCATTTAGATTCCAAATATGTAGTCAGTTCGTCCAAATAACGCTTGTTTGGACATTTGCTCCAATGTTTTCGGAGATTGTGCGGCTGCAGTACGGCTCAATACACACAACTGCTAAGAGGATGAAGACCAGAAAAAGACTTCCGTCTTGTTTACATTATTGTCCTCCATTTTCAATTCATCAAGAATGAACTAAGGTTAACTATCATTATCGATCGTCCCGCTATTTCATTATCCGTAATTGATCAGTCTCCCCAGTTAGTAGCTAGATTAATATTTAGTGGAAGTGTCAATAATCAAATAATCTGGACTAAACCATCGCTTGTATCCGTCTGATTCAGATGACTCTAACAGACATTTTGAACCGCTCTTGGTCCATATATGGGCATATATGCATGCCGTGACACGGCCGGGGGATTCCCCAATCTCCTCCGTAGACCAGACCGTCTCACAAGAGGCTTGTTTGAGATTCAGCGCAGTGGTATATTGATGGTGATTTAACTAAAGCCAGCGCAGTGGTATATTCATGGTGATTTAACTAAAGCCAGCGCAGTGGTATATTCATGGTGATTTAACTAAAGCCAGCGCAGTGGTATATTCATGGTGATTTAACTAAAGCCAGCACAGTGGTATATTCATGGTGATTTAACCAGGGTTCGAGTTATCACCTGCGAGCTATGAGGGCCCCCTGAACCTTTTTTTTTACTCTTTTTTTCCTGAAATTGTGGCCGTTTTCGAAGTCATATTTAGAGGAATATCTTATTATGATTAATACTAATGAAAACTAATGAAACTTGCCCCCGTAAATGTCCAAACCCCCCCTCCCACCCCCTCCTAATGTACAGTTTCCTCCCCCTCGTATGTATATATTTTCTGTTAGGATCTCTGTTTAACAGTACTGTATATCTGTATGTCATGATATATATCTGTATATATCTGTATGTTGCGTATGTCATAAATATCATTATGAATTGAAAATGGGGGACCCTGATGTAAACAAGACGAAAGTCTTTCTCTGGTCTGCATCCCCTTAACAATTGTGTGTATTGAGCCGTACTGTATTGTGCCCATTCTGCAATCTGTTACAGTTTTCAATCAATCAATCACACAACAGTCTAATCATTAGACTATTGTGTGATGATGTCATTATTCAGTCTCATTATTAACCATCAATATTTGTTCATTTTTACTCACCTCTGATATATAATGCCATAGTTACTTATTTGCATCCGATCAAATAATACAACAATTTAAATTGAAAAATTTGACCAAATTTATGAACTTGAATGAACATTTATTTGTCTCTGCACGTATAAATCAAAAACTAACAAAAAAATCGAATGGAAAATAAATAGTTGTATGGCACGACTTAACAGCAGCATTTACCTCCATTTACCTCCTTGGCAAATAACCAGCTGTATTTAGTTTTCCAAAAGGTCCACTGACTCGGTCCCCAGCATTGTGGTGGTTGAGCAGCAGTGCAGTCCAGGTGGAGACCCGGGTCTGGCAGTGGCAGCCACGGTAACATTAACACTACTAGCACAGGAGCAGGGCTAACACTACTAGCAGTGTCAACTAGTAGTGCTGCTAGCTGCTGCGCTAACAGCATTAGTCAAAGTCTTTGACTAGTCTTTGGCCTTTTTATAAAGACGAAACTGTCCAGCCTTGTACAGCCTTGTGGCGGGTTAAGCATTTTTTCCGGCGGCATGTGTTGTACATTGTTTATTTTTTACTTGAGTCACAGACTCGCAGTTGCAGGACATGAGGGCACATTGGGCAGCCTCCTGTTTACATAACGTTAAGCTGGCTGCTGCTTCTTCACTAAATGGGTTGGAGTAGCGTTAGACACGCTCATGGGCAACGCATAGGGGCTTGGAGGTGAAACACAGCCTATTCCACAACATTACAGTTTTTCTCAGTCGCTTTGGTGCATTTCTCACATCACTATTTACATTTGCACAACAGTTAGTGCATTTCTCAAAACAATTAGTACAAACTGCAAAACCTAGTCGATAACGTGCAAAAGCGTGTTACTTGCTCAAAATGGATAGTTCCTTCTTCAAAAGCAAGTATTCATGTCAATGAAAGTGTCAGTGTCATCAAAATGAAAAGTCCTGACACCATTGTTTATGAACAAGATAGTCAAATGGCTTTGTCATGTTTTCATGATGACAGATCACTATGTAAGTGTTTTCCAATGTAAACAAGTCAGATCTTGGTGACACTACCTGGAAATGATCAAGACAGCACTATACATTATTTGCACAGCCATTTTACATCTACAGTTACACATTACTGTACACACTGTACACATTGTAATATTCCCTCCTTGTTGGTCTGGGACATCAATGGCTGCTCTCTGTCCAATGTGATTTCTTCCACGCCTTCTACCTTTTGCCAGATTGAAACCCGCCTCATCAACGTATAATGTGTGCAGCGGTTCCCTGGTACACGCTTTATCCCAGAAGAGAGAGAGAAACTATAAACTTTTCCTGTGTAACATAATGCATTTTGGACAACATATTGTACAGTATGAACTGTCATGTAAGTGTACTGCATGGCACTACACAAAGTAACCAGTTTACAGCACTGAACATTAGAGTATGCATAGAACACATACATGTTGTACTTGTACATACTGGTGGCGGATCTCCTTCACTCTGTCGCTGTTCCGGTCAAATGGCACATTGTACTACAATTGTTTCATGCGCATTTAATTTCCCCTGAGCACTCTGTCAATTGTAGCGATTGAAACAGATTAAATATTCCCAAAGATATTGTCATCCTCTATAACAGCGCTTTGTATCTCTCTCAACCTTATGGCATTGTTTGCAATCACCATTGCACAAATGGCTTCCTCTTGTTGCGGAGTAAAAAGCGGCCCTCTTCCACCTCTGTAAGGTTGTCTTGCAATCCTATGTGGTGCAGAGTAAAATTACAGTAATGTACAGCAAACATGAGATATACTGCTTTACAGTAACCCATATTACTGTAGTGTACTGTACAATAACAGTGCTTCCCACTTGTACTGCAGTACAGTACCATACTGTAAATATGGCAAATCTTTACTGTAACACTACTTTACACTACAATACAGTAAATCTGTGCTGCAGTAAAGCTGTCTAAATGTAAAATGTATGTTCTTGTCCCACTGCAAGCTTCATGTATGACACAATGGCAGTAGTGCAGTGCAGATTGTTTAGTGCTGAATTACTGTCCAGTATACACACCTGCTCTCTCGATGAAATGTTTGAATACAGTCATTTTATTTACAGTGGTTCTCTCAACATTTGGCTGCATCCTTCGACCAGCCTCAGCCATTGTGAGACCGTGATTTACAGATTTTGACAACTAGTTCAAAATGTTTGTATGTAATGACTCAAGCAATGAAATGAGGACTATTAGTTTAATAGGGAATGACTATTCAGCAGTCATAAGTATAGTTAATTTTGACTGACGTGACATAAGCTAATGTGTCTGGTCTGAGGGCTCCCGAATTACCAATTTGTCTCCTCCTATATACTATAATTTCTAGCCAATAATAGAATCCAGTTGGTCCGTGGGCGTCTTCTGTGAGCAGTCTCCTGTGGGCGATGGCAGCCCCCACCTCCGGGTTTCTCTGTGTGTTGTCTCACGGGTGGGGGCTGGCCTGATGTCCTCTGGTGGGGGGGTGTGAATACACTTTGACCCTTTGGGCCAAATTACCATACAGTACTAATCTGGTCACATAGTGGGGGTGGAGAATAGCTCTCTGTCACCCCTGTTCCATCCATTTTTAGCACTGAAAACCCACTCTGCTAGTTGGCAGAGTAGCTGTGATGATCTCTAATTATTCACACATATTATTTATGAAATTCAACTCAATATTTACCACATTTCCCCGTTTTGACGATTCTTATCGTCACATATGATATATTGACTTGATTTTCTATACATACTAACCATACAAAGGATTCATTTTTTCTAAAATTAAAATTCATTTTTTCAAAATGTCTCCATTTTTTCTTTTAAACAAAAACTTTGAATATGCTAACAACAATTAAAAATAATTTTAATCTACACATCACAAATTGAATCTAAAAATCACAAATTTAAAACCCAATTATCTTAATCTACAGGAAAGTTTGTTCCCACACTCTTTTAGATGATCTGGTTGAGAGAAAACATACATTAGTATCACAATATTTTCATTTTTACATTTATTCAATAATCCCTTCTTTCTGCTAATTTATTCCTTAAGATAGTACAATCACATCTGCATAATCAATTCAGTTGGTCTTCTCACCTCTCCCCCCTTTTATGAACATACCATGGACATAACACCTACCACCTCAGCGCACCGTCGGACAGGGAGGGCGGAGCATCACTCAAGGAAAATTTTTTTTCACCACCTCATTTCGGCCACAATCTACACCTAATTTTCTACCTATGTGCATGTGTTTAGTACTCTTGCGTTGTGTCATAATCTATACCAGTTGTTACCGTTCAGTCACCTCCCGTTCAACATACCAATCAATCACACAGAGGCCCTTGTTCAACGCTTTGGTTGCACAGTCTCTAACCGTTTTCGCCCCCCCCCCCCTCCACCCCATGGCGGCCAGCCTCAGCTGAAGCCAATGTTTGTCGGCCTGTGACCTCGTCATATTTTGTCCCATGACTGTATTTCCATGGATCTACAGACGACTCTGTCAGTCTGGAGGTTTGTCCCAAACCTCCGGCCTCTGTATCCGGGGCTATATTGAAGGAGGGGCAGCGTCTACAAGCGACCTCTCTCCACAATCCAACAATCTCCCACAGGAACTGACTGAACGGGTTCACACCATTGTGTCATAATCTAATGAAATGTATTCCTACACATCTTCCATGATCCCTCCACCTGTGACGGTCCGTCCTCCCCCTCGACTGACACTGCGAGGGAACAAAAACACAAAACAAATTTTCTTTACACAATATGTCAAATATTCTCAAGAGAAGCCAAATGTTTAACCATTATGCAAACGTGATGGGACCACTTAACTGTCATCGATCTGACCCAATGCATCCCAGCCTCCATCTGTTCCAATGTATCCCAGCCTTCAACAGTCCTCTCCCCAGATCATGACAGAGAAATAAGAAACAAAAGGCAAATAATCAAAAAAAAACATTCCAACAGATGTGAAAGCAGATCAATGAAATTAACCAGCTCCAACCGCAGACCACCTTAATGGTTATTTAGAAAGAAAAGAAAAGAAATCTAAAACCCTACATCTAAACCTCATCACACCTATCATTGTGATTTTGACACCTTTCAAGCCCGCACAGTCACCCTCTACAGGCTCCATCCACACCCATACCAGACATTCAAAAGAAACCAAACCAACATGAAAGTAATAAAAACAAACTCCTTCAGTAAAACAAATGATATGACAATAATTCCCAGGTCTATTTGTGGTATAACCCAAGTGGTTTGATACACTCCTTACTTAAACACATTTTGTTATTTTTAAGACTAGTTTCACCTTAAGTGAAAGCTAAGTTGTGTGTGTGTATGTATGTGTGATCAGATTGTGTGAATGTGTGTCTGTGTGTGTCTGTGTGTGTGTGTGTCTGTGTGTGTGTCTGTGTGTGTGTGTCTGTGTGTGTCTGTGTGTGTGTGTGTGTCTGTGTGTGTGTGTGTGTGCCTGTGTGTGTGTGTCTGTGTGTGTGTGTGAATGGGTAATTAAGGCTTCCTGGCCCCCACCCCCAGCTCAATCATTCACTGAAATCAAAAGGACATAAACAGACAACATCTCAATCTCACACATACATACAAAAATTAAATTTAAATAAAAAATATTATCTGTACCAACTCAACCAAAAAATATGACCTAAAGTAAACGCACACATCCAATTTCACAGTGTCACAACACATTCAATCCTGAACCTTAGAGTTTTTTAAAAAAGAAATCAAAGCAAAAACCAATCGAACATCACAATTCAACATCATCCACCCATCATTCATATTATAAACATATACCACACTTGTTAATCACCTCAGGCAGACACACAATGTTAGTTATTCTGCGCTCAACTCTTCTGCTCTCAATTTTCTGCTCTGATATCAGGCTACTCTGATCTCAGGCTACTACAGCCTCTCCTCACCTCAGCTCCTCTACTCTCACTTCAAAGACGGACTGGAATCCATCTTTAATTCAGACCTATCCATGCCTTCCAGTGCACAGACAGATCCAAATATTCCCTTATCAAAATAGTCAACATTCATAAGTCATAACCCCAAATGAATGCCTACTTTCCTGATTGTCTCACTCACTAACCCAGCTGTTCCCTGACAAACCTTCCCCTGTCTCACCTTCCTGTCCCTTCCTGGCCCCCTGGCCCAGTACCCCCACTTCCTGTCATCTGCTCTAAAAATAACGCCATCTGTTATCTCACTTTGACTGTTCTCTCCTATCTCCACCTGTGGCCTCTTTCCTGTTGCATTTAATCTCACGCCATCCTGTCACAAAAGAACAGCCATTTGTAAGCAGCTGTATACACGACCCCCCTTGGGCCCTCCTGTAAACACCAAAAAAGGGGTAAACCACACATTTCATCCCCCAGAGGCAGCTGTCCCCTAGAGTCTAAAAGTAATACATTTTCCTGTCCCTAACAGCCAAACACAGAAAAATTACAGACTAAACAGCAAATCATTACAATTACTGCAAAAACACAATCATACAGTCATCAAAACAGCATATAAACAAGTCCCTCGTCAGTAAATTATCCTGCTTCACAACTGGGCTTGTATCAAATTCCACTATAAAACATTTAGCTTATGCAAATCAACAGTGTTACAAAGATTTAACCAATTACACAAGCATCAACAGATTCCAACATTGCAATGCAACAAAATATACCCCAACAAGCCTACATCATTAAATTACCATCTCCTATAAGTCGGAGGCTTGTGTCAACATTTTAACAGTGTATTAAAGATTTACCAATCTAAAACAAGCATAAACACATGTCCTAACCATATTAACAGTGTATTAAAGATTTAACAATCTACAACAAGCATAAACACAACCTCATTCATCTCTGAACAATTGCACTCTAAACAGATTTTAAAAATCACATCTCCACAAAACAATATTTATGCATATTACAAACACAAGCATCTGTACCAAAAGCCACCCTTTAGCAATAAAACATCATTAGTGGTTAGTTCCAACATGCTCCGTTCTTCATACACGTGTGATAAACTGATTTTACTGCAAGCAACATGTAACTCTAGTGTAGAGCATCTTTCCAAATCCAGCCTATAGCTACTCTCAAACTCCCCCCTTTGGCCAAGAATATACACCTGTGTCCAATGTGTATATGTATGTTCCTAATATTAATAATACAATCACCCAGAGTAGCTAGTTTGTGAACTCCAGATTTACCATAGGCAATGTATCCATTATTTCATTTCTCCTCAATAGGCTCACTGTATTGTTTGCAGCCTAAGTAAACCCTTATTGACTATCTCCCCTAATCTAACCACCATACATGTTACATCTCTTCCCCTGTTTACACAAAAATACAATGTACAATATACAAATATAACCATATCACACAAAGCTAAATATAAACTCACCCGTTTTCCCTGGCCCCTGAGCGAAAATAAACGAAACAGCGAACCGCACATGCGCAGCAGCAACCGATGCGACCGTTATAACGTTGCCACGACAACCAAAATCTGCCACGACGTTCTAAACCTGCCACGACATTCTAAACATGCCACGACATTCATAAAAATGCCACGTTCTCTAACCCTTCCCCAACATCATTCTCAAAACTCGAAACGTAACATATGTCGCCCGCAAACGCCACAAAACAACGGCATGCAAGCTAACTAGCTTAGCCAGCTCTAATGCGACGTTCAAGGCCCTCACAGGAGCCGTGCCTTTCAAGATCCGTTCATCCACGCAATTCGCTCAGTACCAATCAAAGCATAAACAACTCACACAAGCTTAAAATAACCAACCACTCTAACAGAAAATAATTTTTAAAACATTCACACAAACCAACGCCGCACACATAGTTCAACACGAATCCTTTCTCCTACCTACTCCGCCTCACTCCATAGCACCGCGAACGTTACACACTCTCCACAACACCATGACGTCATCAAGCAGCGACTTCTTAATAT
Organism: Notolepis coatsorum; assembly: GCF_963971535.1. NCBI lineage: Eukaryota > Metazoa > Chordata > Actinopteri > Aulopiformes > Paralepididae > Notolepis > Notolepis coatsorum. The sequence continues at coordinate 82,616 of NW_028171350.1, forward strand.
CATACACTATCGCTACCGCATCAATAATAACCCTCAAAACGGCCACAATCTCGCCACCCTACGTCTTGATCCGCTTCTTACCTGCAATCGCCGCCACAGTGTTTAATCAATTCTCTCATAACGCCATCGTAACGTCCCCAGTTTCACCGCGGACTTTTCCACAGAGCTAAGCTAGCTAGCCCCAACCACCAGTAGGACTCGCCTCAGACCTATGTTCGTTGGTCATTAAAATATCATAACAAAACAACAATAAGCTCCTACATTTCGCCAATCATTCCTAACCACAGCCATAGACCCCCATACAATTCCTAACCATAGCCATAGTCCCCCATACAATTCCTAACCATAGCCACAGTCCCCCATACAACCATTAAGTACTTATCAGTCATTTCGACCGAATTGTTTTTGTATCACAGCGAACGTAATCGAATCAACAGGCCGGTTTCGCTCAAGATTAAAAAGGACCCCCCGATCCGTTCGATACTATGCCTAAGGACGGCAAACATATCTTCATTTAAATTAGGCCGATTGGTCCCTGACTTCAGTCCGTCCATTATCAAGCCTCGTCTTGAACACGCCGGCACCCTTATCTTCTATTAATTACTACGTTTTAATCCTGCAACCGCACAGACCCCCTGCGCTGATCATGCCAGGTTCCACTCATCTTTACCATACCTGACTTGCATGATCTGAATAGTTAACAGAGCTCTTCTTTACATCGAGCCCGACGCATTTATGCCCATACTGTCCTCACTCACGGTCCCCGTCCCGCTATCTGTGACTACAAGCAGGGTCATAATGCTCCTCGGACACAGCTCTCTTTCCATTTCAGAACACTCAAACCACCCCAACTAACCCGCGCCCCCTTCCTGAGAACAATTTCGGGCAATTATATACTCAGAACGCGCCCCTGTCGTACACACCAGATAACCGTGCTTCCTAGCCAGAAAAGCCTTTTATCTGCCGTCATGCGACGCCACCACCATTACATCATGATCAGATAGTCTGTGCGCCACCAATACGCAAAATCCCACGACATGCCGTCTCTTCTTGGTGCAACCCCCCCCGTATAGTTCATAAAGTATATTCCATACGAGTCCCAACTCAACCCCTGTGGCCCGCATAGGCCGAGACCGGCCTCCTGTGTCTGAACAAACATACAAACATAAAAAGCCCACGTTTGCATGTTCACTGCACAACAAGCGCGATCTTCATACCTCCGGACATCCTAACCTAAGTCACCGCTCCCCCAACCCTGCATGCAAAAGCCATATTCACCGTGGGTCCCAACAAGTGGCGTACACAACCAACCTTCATCCTGTCCCTCTCTCCTTCCATTTCAGACAACAAGCCCCTCGTCTATAACTCCAAACGCAGCAACACCCCAGCTCTTTGCCCCGTGTCCCCAACACACAGCAAGGTCCAGATTTGATATGACAAGACCCTACCGCACCTTTTCAGGGGGAGACACAAAGGGTGGGAAGAACGGCACCATTTCTGTGGTAAATTCCCACAGAACTTCTACAATAATTTGAGGTTATTGTAGTACAATACAATGAGATTGATTATCTGGAAGGAGGAGAAAGGGATCATATTTGATAGAATTGTTGATCTCCTCATCTGACTTAAGCAGATGAGGAATAAACGTGTACGCCAGACAAACCATGAACTATAGTCCAATTCAACATTTATTTGATCAGAGCCAGGAGACCAAGGTGAATAGGACAAAAGATTATCAGAGAACATTAACAGGGCTGTCTGTTGTACAGAAATCACAATCAGGTTTGCATTCTCAAACCTCAATAATGTACATAAAACAGTCACTCATTAACATAATTTGAACATACATTTGACCATGCTGCACACATTATACATGAGTAAATCTGGTTTCTAAGATAAGTATCTTTACATTCTATTTTAACCAACCAAGGGTCCATGATTTACTCACATAAAAAGCAGCACAGTCTCTCTCGTGGAAGGAGCGGTGGAGCCCAACAGACCCCTGGGGTTGTGTCTGGTCTGAGGGCTCCCGAATTACCAATTTGTCTCCTCCTATATACTATAATTTCTAGCCAATAATAGAATCCAGTTGGTCCGTGGGCGTCTTCTGTGAGCAGTCTCCTGTGGGCGATGGCAGCCCCCACCTCCGGGTTTCTCTGTATGTTGTCTCACGGGTGGGGGCTGGCCTGATGTCCTCTGGTGGGGGGGTGTGAATACACTTTGACCCTTTGGGCCAAATTACCATACAGTACTAATCTGGTCACATAGTGGGGGTGGAGAATAGCTCTCTGTCACCCCTGTTCCATCCATTTTTAGCACTGAAAACCCACTCTGCTAGTTGGCAGAGTAGCTGTGATGATCTCTAATTATTCACACATATTATTTATGAAATTCAACTCAATATTTACCACAACATCACTCAAGTTTCAAGTTTCTTTAAGAGTTGTCATACAGAAGTACAGAATACTTTCATACAAAATGCTTCTTACTGTTACGCTCCAGAGACTGTGCTAGACAAGATAGTATCAAATAACATAGTATAGCATGTAATTTAGAAGAAGAAAATGAGGTCACAGTGTTCGGTATAGACATATGTACAATGTTCTGAGTTACCATATAATATACAATACTATGCAGTGTACTAATGTACAGTACTATATAGTGCAAAGCAGAAATGGGATGAGGTACAATTTAGGTACAATTTACAGTAAGGTGTACGAGTTGTAGTGCAATCCTTCATCAATAAATATAAAGTGTGGGGAGTGGGTGCTACAGTGTGTTTGTTTAAAGTGGGTGTGTGCTATAAAGTGTGTGGAGTGGGTGCTACAGTGTGTTTGTTTAAAGTGAGTGTGTGCGTGTGGATGTGTGTGCTATGTGCGTTTGGTGGTTGTTGTTGTGTAGTGTTCATTGTTCGTTTAGCAGCCTGATGGCCTGGGGATAGAAGCTTCTTCTGAGTCTTTCTGTGCTCGCCTTAAGACTCCGGTATCGCTTGCCTGACCGCAGCAGTTCAAAGAGGCAGTTGTTCGGGTGACTGGAGTCTTTAATGATTCTCTTAGCCTTGCCCTTGCAACGCTTGTTGTAAATGTTCTGGAGGGTGGGGAGCCCCCCTCCAATTGTGCGTTCGGCTGAACGTGTCACTCTTTGTAGTCTGCTTCGGTCTTGTGCAGTGCTATTCCCAAACCAGGAGGTGATGTTGCCGGTCAAGATGCTCTCTATTGTACATGAGTAGAAGTTCTTAAGGATCTTCTGACTGACTTGGAACTTCCTTAGGCGCCTGAGGAAGTAGAGGCGTTGTCGTGCCTTCTTCACAACACTGTCAATGTGTGTGGTCCATGTCAAGTCCTCGGATATGTAGGCTCCGAGGTACTTAAAGCTGTTGACTCTCTCAACCGGTGCCCCGTCGATGCTGAGGGGGCTGTAGTCCTTGACCCCCGACCTCCTGAAGTCCACAATCATCTCCTTTGTTTTGCTGACGTTCAGGGAGAGGCTGTTTTCCTGGCACCATCCCGCCAGGACCTTGACCTCTTCCAGGTAGGCCCTCTCGTCGTTGGCAGAGATCAGGCCCACCACCACTGTGTCGTCAGCAAATTTGATGATTGTATTGCTACTCCGCTGAGCCACACAGTCGTGTGTGTACAGGGAGTAGAGGAGGGGACTCAGAACACAGCCCTGGGGGGCCCCTATGTTGAGGGTGATGGATGAGGAGGTGCAGTTGCCTGCTCTCACCACCTGGGGTCTGCCAGTCAGGAAGTCCAAGACCCACTGGCAGAGGTCATAGTTCAAGCCCAGGTCCCTGAGCTTGGCTATGAGTATGGAGGGGACTATGGTATTGAATGCCGAGCTGTAGTCGATGAATAGCATTCTCACATAGTTCCCCTGCCTCTTGTCCAGGTGTGATGCTGCTGTGTGCAGCACATGGGCTATGGCGTCCTCCGTGGACCTGTTGGGGCGGTATGCAAATTGCAGGGGGTCCATGTTGATGGGGAGGGAGGAGCAGATGTAGCCCTTTACTAGCTTCTCAAAGCACTTCATGGCTATGGAGGTGAGAGCTACAGGGCGGTAGTCGTTGAGGCAAGCAGGCTTGGATTTTTTGGGTACAGGGATAATAGTGGACTTCTTCAGGCAGGTGGGGATGACAGCCTGTTCTAAGGACAGGTTAAATATGTCAGTGAATACTGGGGCCAGTTGGTCGGCACAGACTTTTAGGACGCGGCCGGGGATGCCGTCCGGACCTGCTGCCTTCCTGATATTCACTTTTTTAAAGGTCCGCCTCACCTCATGCTCTGTTACCCTGAACACTGCGCCTCCATCAGCAGCCGACCCCCCCCCCCCCCCCATTGCCGTGGCTTGTGAGCTGGTGTTGTTATTACCAGCATCAAACCTCGCATAGAAGGTATTGAGGTAATTTTCTAAGGAGATGTCACTGTTCAGTTTGAGGGAGGCGCCTTTGTAGTCTGTCATCGTTTTGAGCCCCTGCCACATAGCTCTAGAGTCAGCTTGTTCAAACTGGAGTTCAATTTTATCCCTGTAGCGCCGTTTGGCCTCTGACACTGTCCTCCTTACGTTGTATCGCGCCACCTTGTGGTCATTCATGTTGCCTGCCACTAGGCCGTCGTTGTATGCTTTGGTGCGCTCTCTCAGAGCTTCACGGACGGATTTGTCTACCCAGGGTTTTTGATTTGGGTAAACTCTCATTTTGGTAGTGGGGATTGTTTCTTCCACCATAGTACAAACATAGTCCAGCACTGTCTCCGTGTAGACATTAATGTTATCTGTGTCGCGGAACACATTCCAGTCTGTGCAGTCAAACGCAGACTGGAGCGTCTCCTCTGACGTCAAATCCCATTTCTGCACCTCTCGCGAGACTACAGGAGTACTTTTGATTCTCTGTTTGTACATTGGTGAAAGAAAGATGGACGCGTGATCTGATTTACCAAAGCCACTATCAGAATGAGCCTTGTAGCCACCTTTAAATTGCGTGTAACAGTGATCTAGGATGTTACCGCCTCTGGTGTTGCAAGTCACATGCTGATAGAAGTCAGGTAATACCTTTCTCAGATTGGCGCTATTGAAATCACCCAGCACTAAAATGGCGGCGTTAACGTTCGCCGCTTGTATTCTATTTACCTCGTCGTGGAGTCTGGAGAGCGCGACGTTGTTACTGGCTTGCGGTGGAATATACACTCCTACAAGGATGATCGCCGTTAACTCCCTCGGGAGGAAGAAAGGACGACACTTGATGGTTATATATTCCAGGTCAGGGCAGCAGTGGTTGGATAATTCCTTCACGTTAGTTGGATCGCTCCAATTGTTGTTAAACATGAAGGCAATACCTCCTCCACGTTGTTTACCGGACTCTGCTGTACGATCCTTGCGGTGGATAAAGAAGTGTTCGGCTGGTTGGATAGCGTGGTCTGGAACGTCCGGCGTGAGCCACGTTTCGGTGAAGCAGAGAACTTTGCAGTCTCTGACGTCTCTTTGGTATTGAATCCTTGCTCGGATGTCATCCAGTTTATTGTCAATTGATTGTACATTGGCTAGCAATATACTGGGCAATGGCGTTCGGTGGCGTCTGGATCTCAGCCTGTTACGGATCCCAGCTCTCTTCCCACGCCGTCTGGTTCCTTTGTTCCTGGGATCAAGGAACAAAGGATCTGGTCCCATTCTCCGGAGAATCTCCTCAGGCCATTGTTGCGGTTCAGAAAGCTGGTCCAGTGAGTAATCCAATCGGTAAGTTTCCCGTAATCCGATGTCTATAAGTGACTGACGGTCATACACATTAAATGCACCTACTGTTGGTACAGACAAAACTCTTAAAACTATAAATATTAACAAAAGTAAGCACAGTCTCGACGGAGCGAACAGAAAGGCAGCCGTTCGTTGCAGCGCCATTCTCTCACACTCAGGTGTATTATTGATGCTCTCATTGATACTATGTTTGTTTCTGAAGTGTGTGTGTGTGTGTGTGTGTGTGTGTGTGTGTGTGTGTGTGTGTGTGTGTGTGTGTGTGTGTGTGTGTGTGTGTGTGTGTGTGTGTGTGTGTGTGTGTGTGTGTGTGTGTGTGTGTGTGTGTGTGTGTGTGTGTGTGTGTGTGTGTATGTGAGGTGATATATATAGAGAGAGGGGGGGCTTTGGTAGACTATTGCATTGGTCCATTCATTGAAGATGAACGCAATGCGACATCCTTTACTAGGCTCACCCACCAACAGTGCAGGTGCTGAACTGCTGATCCGAATGTATAGGTAAAAACCATATTATGCGTTTTCATCAATAAAAAAATGGCAAAAAAAAATCCGCTTACGCGCGCTCGCATTCACTGGGGGCCTACAAATACATTCTTTCATGGGGCCCAGAATCTGGAGCTACACCCCTGAGTGTAGGCAACAGAGTTCAGAGTCATACAGTAGGGTAACAGACCCTAGGGTGTAGGCCATGGAGTCAGAGTTTAGAGTTTATATGGTGGGGGGGGGGGGGGGGGGGGCTGTCAACAGCACAGAGTTCAGAGAGATGACGGCTGAGGGAAAGAAGCTGTTCCTGAGTTTGTTTGACCGGAGGTTCCTGTAGCGCCTCCCAGAGGGGAGGAGGGCAAACAGTCCATGATTGGGATGAGAGGTGTCCTTGATGATGCTGCGTGCCTTCCTTCCTCCTCAGAGACACCGTTTGTGACGGATAGACTCAATTACAGGGAATGATGTGCCGGTGATGTATTGGCCCGTTTTCACCACCACCCTCTGCAGTGCTCTCCGGTCAGAGGCGGAGCAGTGGCCGTACCAGACTGTGATGCCGTTGGTGAGTACACTTTCTGTGACGGGTGGGCTTTCCTCAGTCTCCTCATGAAGAAGAGGGCGCTGGTGAGCCTTCTTGACCAGTGCTGCTGAGGTGTTGAGGTTCCAAGAGAGGTGGCTCTGGTCTTTCTGAAGTCCACCATGAGCTCCTTGGTTTTCTTGGAGTTGAGGGCCAGGTTGTTGTCGGCGCAACACATCGCCAGGTGCTGGACCTCCTCCCTGTAGGGGGCGCACCACGTCGCCAGGTGCTGGACCTCCTCCCTGTAGGGGGCGCACCACGTCGCCAGGTGCTGGACCTCCTCCCTGTAGGCCGGAGATGAGGCCGGTGTTCAGGGTGAAGAGGGAGTAGAGGAGGGGGCTCAGCCCTGGTGGAGGAGGAGGCCAGTGTTCAGGGTGAAGAGGGACTAGAGGAGGGGGCTCAGCCCTGGTGGAGGAGGAGGCCAGTGTTCAGGGTGAAGAGGGAGTAGAGGAGGGGGCTCAGCCCTGGTGGAGGAGGAGGCCGGTGTTCAGGGTGAAGAGGGAGTAGAGGAGGGGGCTCAGCCCTGGTGGAGGAGGCCAGTGTTCAGGGTGAAGAGGGAGTAGAGGAGGGGGCTCAGCCCTGGTGGAGGAGGCCAGTGTTCAGGGTGAAGAGGGACTAGATGAGGGGGCTCAGCCCTGGTGGAGGAGGCCAGTGTTCAGGGTGAAGAGGGAGTAGAGGAGGGGGCTCAGCCCTGGTGGAGGAGGCCAGTGTTCAGGGTGAAGAGGGAGTAGAGGAGGGGGCTCAGCCCTGGTGGAGGAGGAGGCCAGTGTTCAGGGTGAAGAGGGAGTAGAGGAGGGGGCTCAGCCCTGGTGGAGGAGGCCAGTGTTCAGGGTGAAGAGGGAGTAGAGGAGGGGGCTCAGCCCTGGTGGAGGAGGCCAGTGTTCAGGGTGAAGAGGGAGTAGAGGAGGGGGCTCAGCCCTGGTGGAGGAGGCCAGTGTTCAGGGTGAAGAGGGACTAGAGGAGGGGGCTCAGCCCTGGTGGAGGAGGAGGCCAGTGTTCAGGGTGAAGAGGGAGTAGAGGAGGGGGCTCAGCCCTGGAGGAGGAGGAGGCCAGTGTTCAGGGTGAAGAGGGAGTAGAGGAGGGGGCTCAGCCCTGGTGGAGGAGGAGGCCAGTGTTCAGGGTGAAGAGGGACTAGAGGAGGGGGCTCAGCCCTGGTGGAGGAGGAGGCCAGTGTTCAGGGTGAAGAGGGAGGAGAGGAGGGGGCTCAGCCCTGGTGGAGGAGGAGGCCAGTGTTCAGAGTGAAGAGGGAGTAGAGGAGGGGGCTCAGCCCTGGTGGAGGAGGAGGCCAGTGTTCAGGGTGAAGAGGGAGGAGGGGGCTCAGCCCTGGTGGAGGAGGAGGCCAGTGTTCAGGGTGAAGAGGGAGTAGAGGAGGGGGCTCAGCCCTGGTGGAGGAGGCCAGTGTTCAGGGTGAAGAGGGAGTAGAGGAGGGGGCTCAGCCCTGGTGGAGGAGGAGGCCAGTGTTCAGGGTGAAGAGGGAGTAGAGGAGGGGGCTCAGCCCTGGTGGAGGAGGAGGCCGGTGTTCAGGGTGAAGAGGGAGTAGAGGAGGGGGCTCAGCCCTGGTGGAGGAGGAGGCCAGTGTTCAGGGTGAAGAGGGAGTAGAGGAGGGGGCTCAGCCCTGGTGGAGGAGGAGGCCAGTGTTCAGGGTGAAGAGGGAGTAGAGGAGGGGGCTCAGCCCTGGTGGAGGAGGCCAGTGTTCAGGGTGAAGAGGGAGTAGAGGAGGGGGCTCAGCCCTGGTGGAGGAGGAGGCCAGTGTTCAGGGTGAAGAGGGAGGAGAGGAGGGGGCTCAGCCCTGGTGGAGGAGGCCAGTGTTCAGGGTGAAGAGGGAGTAGAGGAGGGGGCTCAGCCCTGGTGGAGGAGGAGGCCAGTGTTCAGGGTGAAGAGGGAGTAGAGGAGGGGGCTCAGCCCTGGTGGAGGAGGAGGCCAGTGTTCAGGGTGAAGAGGGACTAGAGGAGGGGGCTCAGCCCTGGTGGAGGAGGCCAGTGTTCAGGGTGAAGAGAGAGTAGAGGAGGGGGCTCAGCCCTGGTGGAGGAGGCCAGTGTTCAGGGTGAAGAGGGAGTAGAGGAGGGGGCTCAGCCCTGGTGGAGGAGGCCAGTGTTCAGGGTGAAGAGGGAGTAGAGGAGGGGGCTCAGCCCTGGTGGAGGAGGAGGCCAGTGTTCAGGGTGAAGAGGGACTAGAGGAGGGGGCTCAGCCCTGGTGGAGGAGGAGGCCAGTGTTCAGGGTGAAGAGGGAGTAGAGGAGGGGGCTCAGCCCTGGTGGAGGAGGCCAGTGTTCAGGGTGAAGAGGGACTAGAGGAGGGGGCTCAGCCCTGGTGGAGGAGGAGGCCAGTGTTCAGGGTGAAGAGGGAGTAGAGGAGGGGGCTCAGCCCTGGTGGAGGAGGAGGCCAGTGTTCAGGGTGAAGAGGGACTAGAGGAGGGGGCTCAGCCCTGGTGGAGGAGGAGGCCAGTGTTCAGGGTGAAGAGGGAGGAGAGGAGGGGGCTCAGCCCTGGAGGTGGAGGAGGCCAGTGTTCAGGGTGAAGAGGGACTAGAGGAGGGGGCTCAGCCCTGGTGGAGGAGGCCAGTGTTCAGGGTGAAGAGGGAGTAGAGGAGGGGGCTCAGCCCTGGTGGAGGAGGCCAGTGTTCAGGGTGAAGAGGGAGTAGAGGAGGGGGCTCAGCCCTGGTGGAGGAGGAGGCCAGTGTTCAGGGTGAAGAGGGACTAGAGGAGGGGGCTCAGCCCTGGTGGAGGAGGCCGGTGTTCAGGGTGAAGAGGGAGTAGAGGAGGGGGCTCAGCCCTGGTGGAGGAGGAGGTCAGTGTTCAGGGTGAAGAGGGACTAGAGGAGGGGGCTCAGCCCTGGTGGAGGAGGAGGCCAGTGTTCAGGGTGAAGAGGGAGTAGAGGAGGGGGCTCAGCCCTGGTGGAGGAGGCCAGTGTTCAGGGTGAAGAGGGAGTAGAGGAGGGGGCTCAGCCCTGGTGGAGGAGGAGGCCAGTGTTCAGGGTGAAGAGGGAGTAGAGGAGGGGGCTCAGCCCTGGTGGAGGAGGAGGCCAGTGTTCAGGGTGAAGAGGGAGTAGAGGAGGGGGCTCAGCCCTGGAGGAGGAGGAGGCCAGTGTTCAGGGTGAAGAGGGAGTAGAGGAGGGGGCTCAGCCCTGGTGGAGGAGGCCAGTGTTCAGGGTGAAGAGGGAGGAGAGGAGGGGGCTCAGCCCTGGTGGAGGAGGCCAGTGTTCAGGGTGAAGAGGGAGTAGAGGAGGGGGCTCAGCCCTGGTGGAGGAGGAGGCCAGTGTTCAGGGTGAAGAGGGACTAGAGGAGGGGGCTCAGCCCTGGTGGAGGAGGCCAGTGTTCAGGGTGAAGAGGGAGTAGAGGAGGGGGCTCAGCCCTGGTGGAGGAGGAGGCCAGTGTTCAGGGTGAAGAGGGAGTAGAGGAGGGGGCTCAGCCCTGGTGGAGGAGGCCAGTGTTCAGGGTGAAGAGGGACTAGAGGAGGGGGCTCAGCCCTGGTGGAGGAGGCCAGTGTTCAGGGTGAAGAGGGAGTAGAGGAGGGGGCTCAGCCCTGGTGGAGGAGGAGACCAGTGTTCAGGGTGAAGAGGGAGTAGAGGAGGGGGCTCAGCCCTGGTGGAGGAGGCCAGTGTTCAGGGTGAAGAGGGAGTAGAGGAGGGGGCTCAGCCCTGGTGGAGGAGGCCAGTGTTCAGGGTGAAGAGGGAGTAGAGGAGGGGGCTCAGCCCTGGAGGAGGAGGAGGTCAGTGTTCAGGGTGAAGAGGGAGGAGAGGAGGGGGCTCAGCCCTGGTGGAGGAGGAGGCCAGTGTTCAGGGTGAAGAGGGAGGAGAGGAGGGGGCTCAGCCCTGGTGGAGGAGGAGGCCAGTGTTCAGGGTGAAGAGGGAGTAGAGGAGGGGGCTCAGCCCTGGTGGAGGAGGCCAGTGTTCAGGGTGAAGAGGGAGTAGAGGAGGGGGCTCAGCCCTGGTGGAGGAGGCCAGTGTTCAGGGTGAAGAGGGAGTAGAGGAGGGGGCTCAGCCCTGGTGGAGGAGGAGACCAGTGTTCAGGGTGAAGAGGGAGTAGAGGAGGGGGCTCAGCCCTGGTGGAGGAGGCCAGTGTTCAGGGTGAAGAGGGAGGAGAGGAGGGGGCTCAGCCCTGGTGGAGGAGGCCAGTGTTCAGGGTGAAGAGGGAGTAGAGGAGGGGGCTCAGCCCTGGTGGAGGAGGAGGCCAGTGTTCAGGGTGAAGAGGGACTAGAGGAGGGGGCTCAGCCCTGGTGGAGGAGGAGGCCAGTGTTCAGGGTGAAGAGGGACTAGAGGAGGGGGCTCAGCCCTGGTGGAGGAGGAGGCCAGTGTTCAGGGTGAAGAGGGAGTAGAGGAGGGGGCTCAGCCCTGGTGGAGGAGGAGGCCAGTGTTCAGGGTGAAGAGGGAGTAGAGGAGGGGGCTCAGCCCTGGTGGAGGAGGCCAGTGTTCAGGGTGAAGAGGGAGGAGAGGAGGGGGCTCAGCCCTGGTGGAGGAGGAGGCCAGTGTTCAGGGTGAAGAGGGAGGAGAGGAGGGGGCTCAGCCCTGGTGGAGGAGGAGGCCAGTGTTCAGGGTGAAGAGGGAGTAGAGGAGGGGGCTCAGCCCTGGTGGAGGAGGCCAGTGTTCAGGGTGAAGAGGGACTAGAGGAGGGGGCTCAGCCCTGGTGGAGGAGGCCAGTGTTCAGGGTGAAGAGGGACTAGAGGAGGGGGCTCAGCCCTGGTGGAGGAGGAGGCCAGTGTTCAGGGTGAAGAGGGAGTAGAGGAGGGGGCTCAGCCCTGGTGGAGGAGGAGGCCAGTGTTCAGGGTGAAGAGGGACTAGAGGAGGGGGCTCAGCCCTGGTGGAGGAGGCCAGTGTTCAGGGTGAAGAGGGAGTAGAGGAGGGGGCTCAGCCCTGGTGGAGGAGGCCAGTGTTCAGGGTGAAGAGGGAGTAGAGGAGGGGGCTCAGCCCTGGTGGAGGAGGAGGCCAGTGTTCAGGGTGAAGAGGGAGTAGAGGAGGGGGCTCAGCCCTGGTGGAGGAGGAGGCCAGTGTTCAGGGTGAAGAGGGACTAGAGGAGGGGGCTCAGCCCTGGTGGAGGAGGCCAGTGTTCAGGGTGAAGAGGGAGTAGAGGAGGGGGCTCAGCCCTGGTGGAGGAGGCCAGTGTTCAGGGTGAAGAGGGAGTAGAGGAGGGGGCTCAGCCCTGGTGGAGGAGGCCAGTGTTCAGGGTGAAGAGGGACTAGAGGAGGGGGCTCAGCCCTGGTGGAGGAGGCCAGTGTTCAGGGTGAAGAGGGAGGAGAGGAGGGGGCTCAGCCCTGGTGGAGGAGGCCAGTGTTCAGGGTGAAGAGGGACTAGAGGAGGGGGCTCAGCCCTGGTGGAGGAGGAGGCCAGTGTTCAGGGTGAAGAGGGAGTAGAGGAGGGGGCTCAGCCCTGGTGGAGGAGGAGGCCAGTGTTCAGGGTGAAGAGGGAGTAGAGGAGGGGGCTCAGCCCTGGTGGAGGAGGCCAGTGTTCAGGGTGAAGAGGGAGTAGAGGAGGGGGCTCAGCCCTGGTGGAGGAGGAGGCCAGTGTTCAGGGTGAAGAGGGAGTAGAGGAGGGGGCTCAGCCCTGGTGGAGGAGGCCAGTGTTCAGGGTGAAGAGGGAGTAGAGGAGGGGGCTCAGCCCTGGTGGAGGAGGCCAGTGTTCAGGGTGAAGAGGGAGTAGAGGAGGGGGCTCAGCCCTGGTGGAGGAGGCCAGTGTTCAGGGTGAAGAGGGAGTAGAGGAGGGGGCTCAGCCCTGGTGGAGGAGGCCAGTGTTCAGGGTGAGGGTGGAGGAGGTGACTGAGGTGTGTTCGTTACGTTAGGAAGTCTATAGTATCCAATGGCAGACAGAGGGGTTGATGTCAAGGTCCTTGATTTCCACGAGGTCACAAAGTTTGGAGATGAGCTTGGAGGGGATGGTGGTGTTGAACGCTGAGCTGAAGTCGATGAACAGCCTTCTCACGCGGGCGTGGCTCTCATCCAGGTGGCAGAGGGCGGAGGGTGGCGCTGAGGAGACGGTGTGGCTCTCATCCAGGTGGCAGAGGGGTCGGAGTGTAGCGCTGAGGAGGTAGCGCTCTCCGTGCTCCTGTCCTCACGGGAGGTGAAGTGGTGTCTGTCCAGTGAGTGAGGGTGAGAGGCCAGATCTGAGGTGAGCCAGGACCAGCCTCTCGAAGCCCTTCATGATAAGTGATGAGTGCAACGGGGGCGGAAGTCATTAAGGCTCGAGGCAGAGGAGTGTTTGGGCACACTGGCACCATGGAGGTGGTTTTAAACCTGCTGGGACAACTGCCTGGACTATAGTGGCAGCAGGAGGATGTCAGTTAGGACCCCGGCCAGCTGCTCAGCGCAGCTCCTGATGACATCAGGGCCAGCTGCCTGCCTTACGTGCATTAGTCCTGCTCAGCGCCCGTGGGGGAGAGGTGGGGGGTGGGAGGTCGGCAGGGAGGGCAGCCTTGGTGGGGCCTCCTGGTTGTCTCTGTCGAATCAGGCATAGAGGCTATTGAGCTGGTCGGGGAGGGAGGGGTCAGTGGCTGGAGGGAGGGGTCAGTGGCTGGAGGGAGGGGTCAGTGGCTGGAGGGAGGGGTCAGTGGCTGGAGGGAGGGGTCAGTGGCTGGAGGGAGGGGTCAGTGGCTCGGGGAGGGAGGGGTCAGTGGGTTTATAGGGTGTGACGGCCTGGATGAACATGTGTTCTTCAACCCTTAGCTTAGCTGTGCTATATTACGATTAGAACTCCAGGTCTAACTGGACTGTGATACATTGACTATATTACCAATGTATTTATGTTATGTGGCTTTATGTTTTATGTATCCTGCTGTTTTCCCTGTTTCCCCCGTGGTCTTATGTTCCTTTTGTTTCTTTGTTTTTCTCTGTTTTCCCGCCTAATGTCAGCGACTTCGGGTTTTTGAGAAGCGCTTTACAAATAAAATGAATTATTATTATTATTATTATTATTATTATTATTATTATTATTATTATTATTATTATTATTATTATTATTATTATTATTATTATTATTATTATTATTATTATTATTATTATTATTATTATTATTATTATTATTATTATTATTATTATTATTATTATTATTATTATTATTATTATTATTATTATTATTATTATTATTATTATTATTATTATTATTATTATTATTATTATTATTATTATTATTATTATTATTATTATTATTATTATTATTATTATTATTATTATTATTATTATTATTGACTATATTACCAATAGACCTCCAGGTCTAACTGGACTGTAACGGCACGAACACACCGAACGCGGGACGCGGGCGCGAGGCGGGCGAGCCATCAGCGCTTCACTTTCGCTCCCATGTCGCTGTTCACACCGGCCGCGCGGGCGGGAAGCACGTTTTCTCTAAGAAATACACTCAATATCTGCATTATTACCACACATATAGATGTTGTTCAACCAGCTAATGTGTCTGTATCTTTCCCAATACAAATAAACCATACTACTATACTTTTTCAGGAGTACAGTCACACCGATTTCATCGTTCTAAAATCCATTCTAACATTCTAATTAATGAGATAATAACGGGTTATACATGCAAAATGGACAAGAATACAGAATAGAACACACAAACGGGGACTGACTTCGCATATAGACCAAGCATTTACAGCTGTTCCAGTGTGAATCTGTGCGCTTCCGCCGGCTCTGAAGTCGGACTCGGCGTGGACGGGGCCTGCGGTCTGTCCTCAGTGTAACACGTCCTCAGTGTAACACGTCCTCAGTGTAACACGTCCTCAGTGTAACACGTCCTCAGTGTAACACGTCCTCAGTGTAACACGTCCTCAGTGTAACACGTCCTCAGTAACACGTCCTCAGTGTAACACGTCCTCAGTGTAACACGTCCTCAGTGTAACACGTCCTCAGTGTAACACGTCCTCAGTGTAACACGTCCTCAGTGTAACACGTCCTCAGTGTAACACGTCCTCAGTGTAACACGTCCTCAGTGTAACACGTCCTCAGTGTAACACGTCCTCAGTGTAACACGTCCTCAGTGTAATATACGTCCTCAGTGTAACACGTCCTCAGTGTAACACGTCCTCAGTGTAACACGTCCTCAGTGTAACACGTCCTCAGTGTAACACGTCCTCAGTGTAACACGTCCTCAGTGTAACACGTCCTCAGTGTAACACGTCCTCAGTGTAACACGTCCTCAGTGTAACACGTCCTCAGTGTAACACGTCCTCAGTGTAACACGTCCTCAGTGTAACACGTCCTCCGTGTAACACGTCCTCAGTAACACGTCCTCAGTGTAACACGTCCTCAGTGTAACACGTCCTCAGTGTAACACGTCCTCAGTAACACGTCCTCAGTGTAACACGTCCTCAGTGTAACACGTCCTCAGTGTAACACATCCTCAGTGTAACACGTCCTCAGTGTAACACGTCCTCAGTGTAACACGTCCTCCGCTCTGGGTTTCTCAGCAGATGGAGCTCAGGGGTGAACAGACCTATAGTCCATGGTCCCCAGACCAGATATCGGTACCACTCAAGGTGACAAAACGTACATATAATCTTTTAGAAGATCTATGTCTGTAGATGATATTATGGTATGATAGCCCTTCCTGAGTGGTAGCTGTATCATAGTTATCAGCTCATGAAGTATACCCACCCCCTCAGGTAAATTGCATTTCAGATGCTGGTGCATATCCTGCTTTAGACTCACACGTACAGGACATCTGTCAATGTTTCACAATATTGTTTTTTGTATCATTTTAAAGGTTAAATCTTTCTGACCAATATAGAGGTCACTGGAGCTCTTTAGACTGTCAAAAACACACATTTTACAAGTGTTTTGCCTAAACAACATACTATTTTTTAGCCCTGTGTCATCTAGGAGCAACAGGGACACAAAATACAAAAACTGGGATACTCACAGGACCACAAGGATTCAGATCATTTATAATATACTCATACTATATCATTGTTACAGGTCATTGTGAGCCTTAAATTAGATGGGCATTATTAACTGGGTCAGATAAGGTCACAAACTGGTCTTTATCTTGACTTCATCTTCATTTGATTACTTCAGGTTTTGTATCAAATGGTGATTTCTGTGTAGCAATAGAAAACTGTGAGCAAGTGGGAACTGTTTCCCAATAGCCACTAGATGGCACTGTGCCTGACTGTTACTGAAATGCTGCATAAATAGAACGAGAGAGGAAGTACCGAGACATATTTTTCACCTGTGTTCTTGATGCTGTCTTCAAACAAGGTAATGTACATTTAAATGATAATCTCAAATAAAATATCCAAATATTTTTATGAATATGATTGTGGAGAGCATAGGGTGTGGTCTTTGTCACCAATGGTCATTGTTTGTGTTGCATGTTTACAGATATGTTTACAATATCCGACACTGCAAAGGCTGAAGACCGAGCCCAGCACATTTTGGAAGAATTTATGCAAGTTTGTTCAAGGTAGCTCTACATGATCTATGTTTTAAAGAATTGACTGTAACCTATATTGGTATGAAAAGAAGAGTTGCCTTTACAATTTCTTTACTTATTTTTTGTAAATCTGTTATTTATTTTTTATATGATTCTCTTTTAACACATTCGGCGCCAGACCGAGATATCCCGGGTTAACTCGCCATGCGTTGGATGCCAGAACCGAGATATCTCGGGTTTGGAAGTTTTTTCTTTTATTCAATATTTATATTCATTATTCATCCACTGACCTCGTTGTTGCCATAGGAAAGGATTCTGAGTTTGCCAAAGTGCAATACCGGCCGCATCCTGCTAGATGGCAGTGTTGCCCACCCTTTGAAACCTTATATCTCACCCTGTGTTACACTTAAAAACACGGTAAATTTAGACGGAGCAGAGTAAATCGCTTCATCCGACCACATCGAAATGCATCTGGCACACTCGATCCATAAGTTGTGCCAAGTTATGTCCGGGACCAGATGGACACCAATACTGGAAATCGCGATCAGACAATTGGAATATTCTTTTTGGAATACCCCCGACCAAAGGTAAGGACTACCCCTGACCAAAGGTAAGCTTGATCCAACAATGTTTTCATATAGATCCAGCTGATCGGCGTGTGTAGGGTTCAACACAAATGCCGTTACTGGCCATCAAAGCATACAAAAATTACCCCCCCCCCCTTTCATGCATTCATGATGAAACATAATACCTATTATATACATTTGATTTGGAAATAGTAGCGTGTCCAGGCAAGAAATGCCAACGCTTATTGTTGTAAATTCCCCATTATTTTCTATGCTGTGTACTATTATTATTTCCAGTCAGGCAATTCTTTGGACCACCAGGTGTCTTATTACGTTCTAGTCAGGCATATCTCTAGACAGCCCAGGGGTCCTTAGTCTGGTGATTAAATGCAGCGGCCATCTTGCCGCCACATGTTGTTTCCACTGCTGTCTGCTGTCACATGAGTGTGTTCGTGAAGAAGTAAGTCATCAATAGCCTCCATACGTAATATATGTGGGTTTATGATTGGTAAAGGTCATGTATTATGCATTATACACCGCCTGCATTAGGTTGTTAGGTGACTTATGTGTATTACTATGACTGGTTGCTACTTTGTGTTATGTTTGGTCCATGCGGCTAATTGAGCTAATGCTATGCTAACATATATCCTAATTAAAATACAAAGGACTGTTCTCTCTGTCTCTGTGTCCACTCTCTGACCGGGGTGCACTGTTGTGGATGAAGTGGCTCAACAACACGTTATATCTTCAATACTTATAGTAGAATACATGTAGCGCCCTATAACTCAGCTTTTCATGAATGATCCTGGATCACTCCTAAACTATACTTATATTCACCACGGGATAATGCGCGAACGTATGCATGAAAAAATTATCTATTTTTTGCATCTTCGACGGAAGAAAGTCACTGTCAAATGACCATAGTATTGTCTTCATAGCTATAATATAGAATATAGATATAGCTCTTCAAACATAGTGACGCACAGTGAAAATATGTTATGGAAACCTGGCACGTTAGCCACGGGGCCAAGGCTAATGGCTGGCGCCCAATGTGTTAAAGTGATTTCAGTTTATTTTGTGTTATCTTAATTTCACAAGGCTACATCTGATCTCTTTACCAAAGCATTTGACTGACTTTACACTATTATACTGTACTATTTCTTTGTGATTGACATTGCACTATTTATCTATGTTTTATTCCCCATGTTTTTATGTTTTTATTCTCCTTTATTTTATATATCCGAGGATTTTATAGTATGTCTGCACTTTATGTGCTCATTTCATCATTCATGTCTTTTACATTCTACTAAAACGGAATCAAATCATAAACAATGTAGATGTTAGATCCTA